>NC_133770.1:193578886-193611386 GCF_003597395.2 Chelonoidis abingdonii
TCCGAGTTCAGATTGCTGTCCAGAGCGGTCAGTGGTGCACTGTAGGATACCTCCTGGAGGCCAATAATGTCGATTTCCGTCCACACTAACAGTATTCCGAAGTAATACTATCGATTTTAGCATTACTCCTCTCGTTTTGTAGGAGTACGGAAATTGATTTAAAGAGCCCTTTAAATTGATTTAAAGAGCACTGTAGTGTGGACGGTACAGCGTTAAATCGATTTAACGCTGTTAAAATTGATTTAACGGCGTAGTGTGGACCAGGCCTGAGAAACCTGAGATCTTTGCTTGTATAGAAATAGGACCACCCGTTTAGATCTGCTTTTCTAAGATCAGGTACTAGGGTGCGCTATAAGAATTGCTTTGCTGCTATTTTTTTTTTTTTTTTTTTTTTCACTTTAAATAGCCAAATCTCAAGAGGGAAGTTAAAAAGTTAGTTATTTAATAAAAAATAATAATAATGTTTTGTTAAAATTAAAACTCCAATTGTTCTCGACAGCTCTTTTGAACTATTTATAATCATTTAAAGGTATCTCAAAGCACTTATATAGATTCTATTCATTCTCTCAATTATATGTTTATGTCTGGGATAAATCTTAGACTGAGAGACCAAATATCAGAGTTAGGTAAGCAAGTTATATGAAAAGGTGACAAATCTGGGTTAAGGTCCCTCACCAGTACTCTCCAGGTACTGACAGTTGTGTCTATGCATCTTTTACACAGATCAATTTAAAGTTAGCCAAACAATTTGACATTTTTAGTTCCTAACAGCATTTCTATTTTATAACCATTTAAATTATTAAATTACAACTTTAATCCTTCTTTCAAAACTTTGAAGACAGTGTTTGGATAAGCCCTTGATTTGACAGCTAGTTATCTTCCAAACGATATCTTAATGTATTCCACTAATCATTTTAGATATGTGTCTCTTTAGCCACAAGTGCACTCCGGTATTAAATGTGTACCGTGAAAGACTGGCACACAAGTGGGCTCTATTTTTTAAAAAAATTCAAGCTAGTGTGATTGCAATTTGTGTGATGTGGTGTGGTCTAAGCAAAATCAGTCAGATGCAAAATGTAGTTTTTGGGGTTTTTTTTGTTTTTTTTTTTTTTGAAGTGACCCATTCAAATATGTGCTTTTAAAACTTTCTTCACTTGGTTTAATAAAATAAAATAGTATTTTACAGCTGTAAACTAAAATTCCATGTGACAAAGTATCTATATAAACATTTCAAGGATTACCACCTTTATGATTCATTATTATGTTGTATTGTGCTGATCTGCTAAGTGTTTTTGATTGGTTACTATCTTACTGGATCTTCAACTGAAGTTATCAAATGGTAGCTTTTTTGGAAAAAAAAATGTAGCTTTCAAGCAGAGCAGGTCCAGAGCCAGATCTGAAGAAGAGCTCTGTGCAGCCTGAAATTTTGTCTCTTCCAGCAACAGAAGTTGGGCCAAAAAAGATTTCCTCTCTCATATATCCTGGGAGCAACATGGCTACAAGACTGCAAGCCTTTTTGTCTATTACACTTTGGAAAGCTATTTTCATATTTTAAAATGTATTCTCATTTGTCTGCTCAGCATAAATGTGTTAATTTTAGTAGATTGATTAATTCAATCCCAGAGAACTATGAAATGAGTAAATGAAACAAACGAAATAATGCTTTTTACAATATTCAACCACCACCACAATAACTGACACACAGCTAAGATTTACAGTACAGTAAGTTCCTCAAATATTTGCTAAGACTGTAGGGATATACTATGTGAACATGTTTAACTTTTAATAAGTAACAGAATATGGTTTGGTGGGGCTTGTCATTTAGGATTTTGTGGCCTGCGAAGGGGGCAAAAAGGCATCAGAATAGATACTAAGAACACAACACTGGCCCAAATTTACACTTTACATACTTGTCCTTCCAAGCTGTTCTGCTAAGGGCTAGTATGGATAGTTGTGTTAATTTTCCCAACACGCCAAATCAAATACAATAAGGGAGAGCAGCTTAGAACATGTTCTAGTCCAGTTCTTTCCCAGCTTCCCTCTTCCACATCTATTAGCTCTCAGCTTCCTCTTTCATGCTCTGCTACCTGGGAAACCTCAGATACAGTGGGATTTTATTTTAAAGCTAAAAAAAGATAATCTGTCCAGTAGGACTCCATCAGCTGCCTTGAAATGAATCCTCAGCTCTTCAGATCATTCAGTGGAGCTGTACAGCCCAATAGTGACTCAAGAAGAAATTGATAATCTGGTGTTCGGAAAATGGAGCATCAGAAGTAACAACAGATGACCATGACTTTTGTTCTCCCTAGGAAACTGCTATTTTAAGGAGGATGACCTTTATGACTAGCTGTTTTGGCAAAGACTTGCTCTTTTACAAACCAGTCCTAACTTTGAGTCTTCTTAAAATATTTTCAAGGGAATGAGGTTGCAAGGATGCACACAGATGAAAATGGTAGTATAAAGGTTAAAATCGCATATAGCATCTTTTGGAGTAAGTCACATGGGTAATTTATGCCATAATTCTATAAAGCAAGTATAGTTTACTATACTGAGTGGTCTCATTGAAATTGAGGGAACTATTCAGGAAAATAAATTCTGAGTGGGGTAATAAGGACTTGAAGAATCAGCTCCATAGGCCCTGATACACCAAAAAATGTAAACACATGCTTAATGTTGAACTTAAAAAAAATCAGTGGCCATTTATCCTTTTACAAGGAAATAAATGAAGTTAACATATGGAAAAAAAGATTCTTAAACATCATAAAAAAAAATCAGATGATTCTGGAAAAACTGTAGCAACATGTACCTGTTTTATCCGTTAGTAAATATACTAAACGCCCCAACTCCTCTGGTATGGTGCTGGTTCGTACAACGGTTCCAGGAATATTGTCATCTTTCATAATCATCCATCCATAGGCTGCTTTGCCCATGTCCAAATTCACACGTAAACTGCAAAGAAGAGTATATCATACTCAGTGTAAACCCAAGACAATATCTTAAAAAGATGACACTTATAACCATAAAAAGTTATAATTGAACTAAAAGCGGATTTTATCATAACATATCAGCAAAATCTTGAAAAATTACTTTTATTCAAAAATACATACTGAGATTATAAACTCTTTGTAGTAGGAACAGTCTTTTTGTTCTTGTTCCCTATGCCATGTCTAGGGTACTAGGCACTACCACAATATAAGTATATATCAATAGGTCTACTTGACCTTTCAAAGAACTATTTAAAAATTTCAAATGGTTAAAGATATATTTTAGTTACTGTATTGAAAATGTTAATTAAAATGTAATGATGTATAATTCAGCACAATTATATAAATGTTATGAACAATTTCAAGATTCCATCATTTGTTGATTATAAAAGCTATTTTCATTTTGTGATATGGAGACATATAACTTAGCATGACTTCCCCTTCACAAAAGGCACTGTAAATGTCCCATCAACACTAGCTAGCTTTCATTTCAGAATACAAGATTATGACTAGTGTCCCCATCTTAAAACCAATGAATTTCACATCCTTTCCCAGACAAGTCAGTCAACCAGGGTTGATTTCAGTCCTATTTCTCTTGAAGATCAAATTATGACTTCATTTAAGACTGTCTAATACAGTGCTGTCTGTTTAAAAGTGCTGCTGGGGACAGAATACCAGCAATTCCCTTAAGATTCCCAACATGCCATCTTACAGCAATACCAAGATGGCAGAAGTAATAAAAACCTTTCAAATGCTTCCTATCTGTACGCTTGCCATCACAGTGTAATGGATATGAATGTTGTTCATGCACAAGCGATTGTGACTCACCTAAGGGGATAGTAATTCACAGATAGCTACATGCCATCTAGACAGACATGCTTAATCAGATTTGTATGATATTCAGCAGTTTCAATACATGTATTTTCATAGTGAAATAAATGTTCATCCACTACTTCTTTCATAATTTGCTCAGCAAAAGACTACGTAAGGCTCAGGCCAAAAGGAAAAACAGGCTTTTCTGGACACTGGGTTTTTTTTCTCTCAAAGGTAATTCTCTGCTATTTCCTTAGTTCCTTCCTTGTCAATTTTTTAGAATATTGATCACCTGGAGGGCTTCCAGTTGGAAATTTATCCAGAATAGCTGGAACAATAACTTCCAGCTTCTTTAAGCCACAATAAAATTAGTTTAAACAAATAGGACAGGCAACAGAATAGAGGACTAATAGATTTTTCTTTTTTAAGAAACAATTATAGGTTCATTAGAAGTACTGCTATTTGTTTATTTTTACACCTCTACGCTGTCCTCAGGAGCCAAAAAATCTTACCGCGTTATAAGTGAAACCGCATTACATCGAACTTGCTTTGATCCACCGGAGTGCGCAGCCCCATCCCCCTCCGAGCACTGCTTTACCGCATTATATCCGAATTCGTGTTATATCAGGTCGTGTTATATCGGGATAGAGGTGTATTTTGTATAGCGTATCCCAATCCCAGATCTTTCTTCTGATGCTTAGCAGGGACTGCATCGTGTCTATGTGTGGCCATCACCTAGCACATTGTTGACACTACCAAAATACTAATCATGATAAAAGCTTTGTACAATTGTTTTTAATAATTGTTCTACTTGATCTTCATGGCAACAGTGGGTAGAAGTAACCCTGAATGAAAAGTCTCACTAGATAAAGACTTTTGACTGAGAGAGAGAGATGCTGTGCTCAGTGCTGTACAGGTTCCACATGTTCGGTTGTTAAATACTACTACTTTTAACATTTCCTTTAAAACACTTTTATGCAGTAAGAGAATCTTGATTATATGACAAAAATATCTTAAATTCAACAGTTCAAAAATAGTTGAAAGGTGTCAGGTGACAAAAGCCCACAGGTAAGCATAAAAAAGTGACCTTAATGGAGGGCTAGATGCTGGGAGAACATGAAAAATTACAATAGGGTCACTGCTTCAAGCAACAAGAAGTAAATCAACTGAGGAATATGCTCAACGACTTCGATGTCTCTACACACATGCTAGGAGTATTGGGAATAAACAGGAAAAACTAGTACATACACTAAATTACAACTGGTGTCACAGAGATCAGGTAGGATCAGTCTCATGATTGGAATATTTATATGGGGGGCGGGGAGGGCAAGCAATCATTTTTTAAGTGTTGCGGGGGAGCAAGTGGTGGGTGGGCTAGGGAGTGGAGAGGAGCTAGTGGGCAGGGCCATGTCTGCTGTACTGCCCAGGTAGGTTGGAGACTGTGGGGATCAGTCGACACAGCCCAGGTGACGTGACAGCCAGTGGTGGATTTAGAGTTAGTGAGGCCTCCCGGCCCTGTGCTCATCTTCATTTTTGGGGGCCCTCCTTGGGAACCAGCCAAGAAAAAGAACATTCTCTCTTATCTTCCTCCATCCCTGTTTTTCATTCTTTTTTTCTTCATCCTCCCCCGGAAGGTGCTATGTTCCCTCCCCTCCCCCTCTCCCTGCCGCCGATCAGCTGTTTGCTGGCAGGGGGGAGGGGGAAAGAGTGGAGCCTCAGCATGCTTGCCACTCCGGGAAGGAGAAGAGGTGGGAGTGGACCTTGGGGAAGGGGCTGGAATTGGGGCATATCCCCTCCAGCTCCCTGCCATGAGCACCCTCATGACTCCAGTCCAAACCCCCAGCCCCCTCTGACCCCTGCACGCCCCTCACACCTCCCCAGCCCCTGACTCCTGCACTCCCCCCTCCACACACACACCCAGCCCCTGCACCTTCCTCACAAAGCGCTTTACAATAGTTAGCTAACAGTACAAACAATATTTGGAAAGATAATTAAGAGGTCAGTTGAGCCCCTCCACAACTTTCAAGTGGTCTGTGGAAAAATAAGTTAGACTACAAGAACAATCAAGATACCTCACTTTATTTTCATTTACTTGCTATTACTTATAGGAGGAGGCTTTTCCAGCAGCCCTGTTGCTAGGTACCCAGTTTTAGACTGGAAACTCTAGCAGAAAACAGAACCTAAGAGTCCAGTTAGCAGTGCTGACTGGAAACTAAAAGTCCGGTTATAGGAGTAACCACATTAGCCTCTGCTCCTCCCACTCTCAACACCCACCCCAGAGGGCTGGAAGAGAACCTGTCCTGCTGCTGCGGGAGGAGGGGCAGCTCAGTGCAGAGAGAGACAAAGAGAATGGGCTGGAACCAGGTAGGTACCCGCTCTATGTGGGCAGGGGCGGGGGGGTATCCAGTTTATCCCCTCCCCAGCCCTGCTGTGCTTGCAGTTTACCCCTGGCCCATCTCTTGCTCCAGGGACCAACTCTAGCTCCCACCCCACTGTGCTTTTGCCTCCAGCCCCGTTACAATCATTCCTTGGGGGGCCCACAAATATTTTTGGCACTGCTGTTGCTGTTCTCCATCCTACTTTTTATTGTAAGGAGCTGAGCACCCTCCCCATGACGTCACCCAACTTGTTGCAAGGGGTGCTGTGCATTTCAAAGTATCAATCCTCTGTGACTGCCACACAGGCTAAGACTTTATTTGAAACCAAATTAGGCAAATACTGATTGCCAATTACAACACATATCCTGGAAAACTAGCTGTTGTGAGTAATTCAGGTTCATGTAGGTAAAATGCAGAGTGACAGGACTTGAGTTTCTTTTCAATGTCCTTCAAAAGGGCATTAGGTCTATATTTGATTATGAAATAGAAGAGTCTTCCCTGACTCACACCCATGATGTTTAAACTGAAAACTTTTAATCAGCTCCTCACTGCCTCCCACTACTTCCCAAACATTCCCAGGAGAATTTGATGGGAGAAACCAATGGAGGCACTCTAAGAGTATGGCTACACTCGAAACTTACAAGTGCTGCCACGGCAGCGCTTTGAAATGTGAGAGATCTCTCCCAGCGCTGCGAGAGCTCTCTCCCAGCGCTGCATGTACTCCACATCCTCATGGGGTTTAGCTTGCAGCGCTGGGAGCCGCGCTCCCAGTGCTGCGGCACTGTTTACACTGACGCTTTACAGCGCTGTATCTTGCAGTGCTCAGGGGTGTGTTTTTTTCACACCCCTGAGCGAGAAAGTTGCAGCGCTGTAAAGCGCCAGTGTAGCCATGGCCTAAGGAGCTGCTGTCCCCCTCCCCTGCTGCAGTTCTTCCTTGGGTTGCTTGTTGCTTCATTGCCGACTTCCCTTACGGGAGCCAAAGGGACACAGAAAAGAGCTTGACCTTACCCTACAAAAGTGCCTACTACAGGATAGCTCCCCTATTCCCATCAACCACCTATGAGAAGACCAGGACGGGGAAAAATAGGAGAAGCTGAAATCCACCCACCAGTTACAGCTCCCTGATTCTCTGCTACATCCCTCCTATAGATAAGAATGGCCTGGGGCTGCTTTAACTAGCAGCAGCTGGCAACAGTTCCCTAGGTGTTGCACACTACCTAAGAATAAGCTAGAGCACAGTGTGCTCTATCCATTCCCCTTTCCCACTCCAACACCCCTCTTGCACCAGGAACTGCGAGGAGGGAGGCATAAGAAGAGGCTGAAATGCCAGAGGAATTCCCAGCAGGATACTTCAGGTGGTTTCTACTTCCTTTGCACCACCTGAGTGGAACAAGGAAATGGAACAAAGCAGAGAATCTACCTTCAAGTATTAATTGAGGACCCTTGCCCTTTCTTAAATAATATATTTGACCCTGAGCTTGAAAAATCTGGACACCACTGATGCAGAGGTTCTATAGAACCAGAGGGACAAGCATAGATATACATGGATTTCCAGGAGCCTGAGATGTGCAACCATTACCTGGCATTTATAAAGAGAAACAGGGCCACAGCATATTCTTTCAGAAGCTGCTTGAGAGGCATCTCTGAAAAGGGACGGGGAACAAGTTGGCATGTACTTAATTTATGCAGCCATTTTAAAAAAAAAAAGAGTGCCTTTTTTCTGCTTTAAGCACTCCTTGACACATTTTAAAAATACAATTATAAAAAAGACTACATCAGTTACCTCCTTTATCTAACATTTAACAGACAATCCAACAGCTCAAATAATCTTTACATTCTGTAAAATTTCGCACCAGAATCCCCCCAATCGCTCACAGCTAGGAAAAACAAATAGGAATTCAGTGTGTCCTAAGGTCACCAAAATGGAACTATTCTGGAATACAGAGGGCAGGGAAGTGAACTGGATAGCTTTTCTTTTCTAAATGATCTCCAGCACACTCTGATTTGAGTTAATTCTCTGTCCCAAGCAAATGGGATGGATGATTCTCAAAGAAGATAAGAAACAGGTTCTGTGTTATTACAGGTCTAGCACCACAGGGCCCTGGTCAATTACTAAGGCTTCTAGGTGCTGTGCTAATTCAAATAATTGATACTACTACTACTGAGCTCTTTTCACACAGTGGCACTGTACTCCATTAGAAAATAACATTTGTGGTTTCAGTTGATGCCCCTTGGTGAAACTTATCTCAAGGATCAGAGAGGAAAAGGACCTTGGATTCCTGTATGGAAACTGAGTAAAAAACAGGGAAAGGGCAATTGATTTAACTTCCTTCAGGTATTTCAGTGTTTCCTGCAAGCACTGAAATAAAGAAGTTTTGTCTCTTACAGAAAAAAAATCAATCCCTTACTTTCAACCTCTTCAGAAAGACACAAACTTCTGGTCTAGGATGAGAGTGAACGGTAATAGACCTTACATCCCTAACTATATACGGTTATATCAGGGGTGGCCAAACTTACTGACCCTCCAAGCTGCATATGACAATCTTCAGAAGTTCGAGAGCTGGGGCATAAATGCTGGGGTACAAGCCCTTACTGCACCACCTTGCTGCAAGGGAGAGGTCCTGATCCCACCCCCCACACACCCTGCCAAGTCTAGTAGGTGGAGAATGTGGGGGCACCTCAAGCCACATTTTAACTGTAAAAGGGCTGCATGTGGCTCGCGAGCCATGGTTTGGCCACCCCTGTTATATACGCAGTAGGAAGTGATGAAATATCACTAAGAAATGGCAAGGTGATCCCTTTTTATGGGTTTCTTGGATATGTTCAAGGAAAAATAAGTTTATCCCAGAGACAGATGTAGTGAGCTGAGAAAGTATAGTAGTTAATCATCCTCAAAGAAAAAAAAGTCAACTGAGGCTTCCTTCCTAACATGTCCCATGGTTTTGACTTGTTGGCTAAGATATCATTGGTATTCAGAATTACACAGGCTGATGTTATTGATGACACGTCCATGTGTGATTTTGGACTCTGGAAGACAGAACACACAGTCCAGCTAGTGGAAATTAATGTTACAGCCAGAGTACAGGACAGGCAGAGACTGAAATTTTCAAAGCAGCCTAGGAGATTTAGACACAACTTCTACTAACTTTAAAAGAAAATATGTCAGTCTTCCAGACTGCTTTGAAAAACTAAATCAGAATACACAAGGACAATGATTTTGAGATCTGAGGATGAGGTAGGAAAGGAGATATAATCGAGGGAAAGATGAATGATTGTTATCAGAAAAGGTTATTTTATCACATGGGGGAGTACCCGAAGGAACAGTGGAACAAAATATTCAAATGTACTGAGAGAAATTATTGTTAGCTTTACTGATATTCATTGCTTCTAAAAGGACTGTTATAACAGGAAAAGAACAATCTCTTGTAGCAAATGTTAGAGAAACATATTACTGAGATAAGTTAATAATCTCATTAAGAACTTTGAGGATCAATTTCTTGCAACTGTGTACATTGAAATAAATTTTTATGTACTAAAGCCTATCTGATATCTTACACCAAAGCTAAATCAGAAAAACCAAGAGATGGAGAACAGCTATTAGGGAACTTATTCTACCCCCTAACACTGAAGGACTTTCTAGTGATATCCCTAGTCTTGTTTTCAATATCCCAAGCAATACAGTGTCCATCAACTCCCCTCTGAGTTTAGTCCAATAAATCTCTCAGATTTCCCCTATATTCAGGGTTACCTTTCCTTTTGCTGATTGGCCCATTACCCCTGTCTAGTCCGGATACTACATAAATTCTTCCGTTTTCATCCTCTCTTCTTTCTTCAGCAGCTCAAAGGATGGGTTGAAATAAACTGGCCTAAATTCTGTGGTGAGCCTATAGGTTTCTCTGGCAGATAAATATGAAATCTCAATTTTTAATGTAGGTAAATATGATACTCAAATAATGCAAATGGACTGGTATTTTATATTATTAATTTTAATATTTAATAAATTTACTTTGTCGTCTCCTAGTTTTCAATACACTACGGAAGATGTCAGAGGGAAGGTGGAGATTTTAGCCCCTAGGAAGACATGGAAAGTTTTAGAACTCAGGAGTCAGTTGAGGCTTTTGGCAATGACAAGGGGATCCATCTCTTTCCCATCTCTTTGTGAACAGGTAAGAGATGACTAAAACCTGAACTTTTCATTCCACACCCAGCAAACTATGAGGGCCACCAGTTCCCCCAAGGCATCCATACCCAATATTTGAACATGGGAAACTATCAGGAATATTGCAGTACTATGGTTAAAGATAAAGGGAAAATCCAAAAGTGAGAGCTCTGCATCTGAACTAAGCCAGAGAACTTGGATGGTGAGAATTAGGCCTGGTCTACTCTATGTGTTTAAATCGAATTTAGCAGCGTTAAACCGATTTAATGCTGCACCCGTCCACATAACGAGGCCCTTTATATCGATATAAAGGGCTCTTTAAACAGGCTTCTGTACTCCTTCCTGACAAGAGGAGTAGCGCTGCAATCGGATGCATTCGGATTAGGGTTGTTAGTGGCTGCAAATCGAGTATTGGCCTCCAGGCGGTATCCACAGTGCCCATGTGACCGCTCTGGAAAGCAATCTGACTCAGATGCACTGGCCAGATAATAGGAAAAAGCCCGTGACTTTTGAATTTAATTTCGTTTGCCTAGTGTGGAGCTCTGATAGCACGGGTGGCGAGGCAGCCCAAATCCAAAAAGACTCCAGCATAGACCGTATTGGAGATACTGGATCTGATCGCTGTACGTGGAGACAATCTGTTGTGTCTGAGCTCCGTTACAGAATATGAAATGACAAAGCATTTGAAAAAATCTCCAGGTATGATAGACAGAAGCCACAGCAAGACCAGCACAGTGCTGCATGACAACGCTAACAGAAGCCAAAGAACTCAAATGGACACTCAGAGGAGGGAGGGGGTACTGGAGGACCCAGCTAATCCACACGGTCTCGCATCCTCCGAAAACTATTGCATTCTTGGTCTGAGCTCCCCATGGCTAAGTAGGTCAAAACCATTGTTCCAGTGTCAGGGAATAGGTCCCGTTACTCCCCCTCCCCCCATGCAGTAAAGAAAAGAGAAGGAATTCTTTCTTGACTTCTTCAGATGTCACCTAATCTACTGGATGTCGCTGTAGACGGTTGCTGCAGCAGTGAGCACAGCAATATCCTCTCTCCTCTCTTCCGTCCTGTGGCAGACGGTACGTGACGTAACCCTATAACCGAAATGCTTGATAGCCAGTTCTAGCTAACATGTGCCTGATATGAGTGCATAGCCTCGGCAGGGGTGCCTGCTAAAGACACTAGTGGCAATGATCCTCCGGTCAATCCTCAGTAAGAAAGAATCGCTGGTAACCTCCCTCAATCATAGCATGGGGGCTGAGCCCTTCAATCAACTGCCCCTCCTTTCATGTGTAAAGAAAGATTTTACTGTATATCATCATGGTGTCTTCCACCTCCCCTGGACTATCCATAGCACCGGGAGCTGCTCCCCTCACTTTATTCAACTAACAAAGGCTTCATCTGCATTCTTTATGACCTTCATGACACAAATGGCGAGACACGTGCTACTGGTGAGCCCAGGAGGTTGGGAGGAGGGAAGCAATCGGGTGGGGGTTGTTGCAGGGGAACCCCTAGATCGCACATTCGAGATCTTGACTGACCGAGCAGCTGGTGCTCTCTGGACCTTTCCTAGTAACATTGCCCCATATTCTTACGGCAGGACGACCTCTATTTTAAGACAAACCATAAGAGAGAGGATTGACCTGGAGAGTCATTCCCATTTTGTCCATGGCCCGCCGACCTCAGGGGAGGCAGACAGGACACACCATGCAGCACGAAGGTACAAAATGCTTGATAACCGTCATCACCAATTCCCAATTGCAAAAGGTACAAAATGATTGAAAACCGTCATCTCATCGCCAAATTACAATGGCAGATAGTGCAATAGGGGTGGTAACCATCTCTGCTACCTTGCAAAGGCAAATGAATGCTGCTGTGTAGCACTGCAGTACCGCCTCTGTCACCAGCATCCAGTACACACATACGGTGACAATGACAAAAGATAAAACAGGCTCCATGGTTGCCATGCTATGGCAACTGCCAGGGCAATCCAGGGAAAAAGGGCACGAAATGATTGTCTGCCATTGCTTTCACGGAGGAAGGACTGAATGACGACATTTACCCAGAATCACCCACGACACTGTTTTCGCACCATCATGCATTGGGATCTCAACCCAGAATTACAATGGGCGGGAGAGACTGCAGGAACTATGGGATAGCTACCCACAGTGCAATGCTCCAGAAATTGACGCTAGCCTCGGTACATGGATGCACACCGCCGAATTCTTGTGCTTTGTGTGGCCGTGTGTACTTGACTTTATACAATCTATTTTACAAAACCAGTTTATGTAAAATCGGAATAATCCTGTAGCGTAGACATACCCTTAGATGCTATCCTGATAGCACAATCAGGGCCCTCAACAATGCAAGCAGAGATCTCCCAAGCCCTGGTTTGAGGCCTCAGTATGGTCCTACCCATTAAGTTAATGAAGCACAGCAGGAATTTTGGCTAGTGCCTCTTGCTACAGATGAGCCAGAAGGAGAATTGTGCAGTGGAGGCTGCACCAGAGTTCACTGAGACTGCAGGAGAGGAGCAAACTGAGCTGCCCCTCAGACATTCTCAGACCTGGTAAGAGGGTGGAGGGCTAAAATGGATGGCAGAAGAAAACATTTATTTGAGACGACAAATGGGAAGGGTTAAGGGGAAAAAATTGAGAGAGAGTAGACAAAAAGGGGGAAGTGGCAGGAGTGGAGATTAAAAGTAAGGGAAGAAAGGGAAAGCAGAAAAGCAGGGAGAAGGGGAGAGACAAAAAGAGTTGAAAAGATACATGGAGGAAAGAAAGAACAAAAATGTAAACGAGAGCAAAAATGGGAGAAAAGAAACCATGGGGAAAGAGATCTGATTGCATATGGGAAAAAAAAGCCATGAAAACCAAGGTAGGGTCAGGGAAAACTGGAATAAAACCACTAAACCAGAGGGGGTTGGGCAGGGAGGGCAAGAGGCAGAAATAGGAGAGGAGGCTTGGAGAGGAAAATTACCAAGGCAGGATCAGGCTATTAGTAGGTATCTGGGAAAAATCTTTTGTTTTGGCATAACTGAATCCACTACAGGAACTGAACATTTTTCAACTGATCTTTGCTCCTTAAAGTATTTGTATTGGTCTGTCAAAATATATCTAATTCTCTGAGGCTACAAAATAGTGGATATTTAAGTATGGGTGTAGCCTAATTTATTAAAATATTGTCTCAATATTTTACTGTTTTCACTCTGAAATACTTCAATAATTTCACAAAACTGGATGATAATTCTCTTGTGCTTCCTGCGCTCAAGAACTCAATTTGTTCCAGGGTGATTTTGCTGCTGCTGCTGCTGCTGTATATGACTTCTGTTTTCATGTTCAAGAGGAGCTAGAACAGCTCAAATTAAGTTAAATTAATTTTCAATTTGAAATCTAAACAAATTAGCTTGAATGAGTTAAAAATAGTTTTAGGTACTATGCCTGCTCAGAGTTCTCCTGAAAATTTATGCAGCCTCACAGTCACATTTTCCTAATTTTAAAAAAGGTTTTTCTTTCTTTCATTGTTGTGTGAAAGAGGTACACTGAACAGCAGAAACTTACTGACCTGTTATGCAGGTAAAATCATGAAAGACTGTGCTATTAAATGTACAAAGTAAACAAAATTAAAAAGAGAAAAAAATTAGTGTATTTCAGCCACAGTAGGCATTATTTGTATTGATATTAGGTAAAAGACATCAAATAGAAAAGCTTTCAAAAACAAATACTGCAGCAGAGGGAGATTGTCTCAAAAACAAAAAATAAACACTGGAGCAGATGACCAGTACAAGAATACTGGTACAGGATGGATAATATTCAGGCCTTGGACCAGCGATAGTTTTATGATTTGATGTCTCCTAACCCTGTAGGGTTAGGAACCGAAACTTTATATGCCTGGAAAGGGAAGCTTCCCAGCTTTGCAATGGAACACACTTAGAATTTATATCCAGTCAGTTTGGCATACATCTTTAGCTCTGAACAGTCCTTAAATATAATATTTTAAAGTCATGATATTTTTATGTATAGAATAGCTACAATACTTCAAGTATGTATAAAGGGGATTTTATTAATTTCTTCTCTCCCTCAAAGAACTGCACAGTTAGTTTCACAGTACTGCAATTAAGTGACCTAGGCTACAGATGGGAAAATACAAAACTAGTTATAACTGCTTAAATCCTTCGTATAATTTTTTTTTTGTAAAACATATGTAATATACAGAACACATGAATGGAGTCATAGAACTCATTGGGATGGTCTGCTTATCTCACGAGTAGAAAAGTCTCTCACAAGTAATGTGGACATCTCAATCTTATGACAATAAACCCTTTATGCCACATAACCTCATCACGTGTTCTGTCTTGATATCTCATATGATATAAATGAAGCACTTCTGCCATGGGGAGCATGAGCCATGATATAATTTAACAGCAGACTTGCTAGATCATAGCAGTAGGACAAATCAGACACACTTTTTAGATATGGACTTCTTAGTCAATTGAATTAAGTCGTTAGGAGAGGCAGGTTGGTTCCCAGGACATCTCCAGGGTTTGTTTGTTTTTTAACCACATACAGATTACTGAGTGCTAGTATAGGTCTGAGCTACCTGGAATGTTGTGTATGAGAAAGTACCTGGAATAAAACCCCTTCCTCTATTTTTCTCAGAAGCAGATGTTTTAGGACTGTTAGGAGTGGGTGGATTCTCAAGGGCATTCTCATAATTAACAGGAAGAGATGGGCAGGCAATGACAGCTATTCATAATCTGAAGGATTCTCTGCTACACTGAACAGTGGTCAAGACTCATGTACTCTGAGGTGACCATTAGGCCTTTGAGGGTAAAATGCCAGAAGTCTCCCTCTGAAGTTCTGTGAAGCTGCTGGCATTGATGGAATTGCTATAGACTCTGGAGCCTTTTAGTGCTTGAAGAAAGGAGGCTTAGGACACTTCAGTTTCTGCTGCTGTTCAGGCCAAACATCCTCCCCAAAATGATATCAGGCAACTTTGAATCCAGTCAGTGATTCAAACACTAGCTTATTAAATTCTAAGAAGATGCATTTCACACTACACTTTCTATAGCAGGTGGTGGTGGTGGTGGAGCGAAATATCGAGCCCAGAGATTACAGGCTCTTTGTCACTTTCATCTCTTTGTAAAACAGCTTCTACCTGGTCCTCAAACTTTTTTGGGTATATTTTATGGTAGGTCATCTAGCTTCCTAATAGTATCCACGGGTAATTATGTACACCTACAGGTATCTATTCATGAGGCAGCAGCTGCACTGAAGGTTGCCGAGACCAGATGACAGGCCAGCTTAACACTGTTTTGAAATACCTTCCATGCCTCATGACTCCACTCTTGGAGCACATGCTCAGAGCATGAACTTTCTTCTACAAGTTTGAGTCATGGCTGTGTTGATCTGAAAATGCTTCAAAGTGACATCTGAGGACTGGTAAACTCTGAAGAAGTCAGTCCCACCTCTGAAGCTCCAGATTCTGTGGTGCCAACAATTTGGTCAGTCTTTACTGTGCCACAGCTGCATCAAGTTCTCATCATGGAAGTATAAGTAAGCTGATAAACAGTTCTTAGGGATGAATACTAGGGGCTGTGGACAAATAGTTCTTAATGGAAGGTCCTTAACTCTGAAATCCCCACTGGCCTGACAAAACTTCACTTTATCCATCTTCAGAGCATTATTCAATATACATATGGTACACATATTATAGTTTTTGCCTGATTGGTTGGGAAGGGCAATTTTATACCCCTTTTATTAGGGCAAGTCTAACTTACTTAATGGTTGTAATATTAAATTCTGCGGGGTTTTTTATTGTATGTATACCCAGACTGTGGTGATTTTCTCTAACAAATGAAATATAAACAGAAGAAAGTACTACAAATTGATAGTGGTAAGAAATTAAGCAACATGCCTTGCTCTCTGTAATTTCAGAATCTCTTGTAGACATGTGGACTCACTCCTGCGGCACCTCCTGCTGGTCTCTCAGGGAATTAGCTCTTTTTCCAGCCCAGAGCGCCCTCTGGGCCAGTGATCCACTCCCGCTTGGCCCCGTGTCCCTCTCTAGACTCTGGTGCCCTGTTAGCTAGGGTGCTTCCCCCAGGCAGTAACCCCTTTCTCTCAGAGTCTCCCCTCCCTGGGAAACCCCCCACCCACTATCCGCACCTCACCTCAGCACCAGGTTACTGCCAGTCATCATCTAGCCCCCATGCCCTGGGGCAGACTGCAGTATCAGCCTACTCATCACTGGCAAGGTTGGGTTCAGACCTGTTGCCTTTGCCTACCCCTGGGCTGCCCTCTGCAACCCCCAGTACCTGTTGCCTTCTGCTAGGTCGCATCCTGAGGCCTTTCCAGGCTGGAGCTCCCCAGCTCCTCTGCCTTTCCCTAGCCCTGCTCCATTAAGGTACTCTGTCTCTAGCTCCCTGCAGCCAGGCCCTTCTCCCTCTACAGACAGAGAGAGGCTGCCTGTCTGCCCCTGGCTTCTCTGCCTTTATAGGGCCAGCTGAGTCTGTTTGGAGCGTGGCCTCAACTACAGCCACTTCCCCCAATCAGCCCAGTGTAAAAGCTGCTATTTCCAGCTACAGCCCCCTCCCAGGGCTGTTTTTAACTCCTCTGGACCTCAACAGGGTGACCACCCCACTACACTCTCCTTTCAGAATTTGTAACTGAAAGTGTGTGGAAGGAAGTTCCCAACCTCAGACAAAAGGGCAACTAAAGCCCTATGGTACGAATAATGGAAATACCTAAATTAAGTTAATCTAACTATAAAATGAATTTAAAAGACTAAAAGAATTAGTCTAATCAACTTAAACCTCACCTTGGTGATATGCGCCACTGATCAGTCCAAACGAGGTACAGCATAAGTACAAAGTTTTTTAAATTACAAAAGGCAGAATCAGTGCTTACATATAACAAATGGATATTGAAAGGTTTTATCCGCGCTTATATTGAACAATCTATATGCCAGAAAAGGACCAAACACAACTGGAGCTATTCCACAACTCTAGGTTGCTATTTGTCCTTCTATTGCTGAGTAAAGATCACACTTCCAGATAATCTTTTCCCAAGTTTTGCTATTCCAATATCACAAAGGCTACCAAAAAGTCAACTTGATGGGGCCAGGGAACAGAAATAAGAAAAAAAAAATAGAATAAAATACAAGACCATGATACGATAAGGTCTGAACAGCAAAGTTTCTCTCCAAAGAAAATGATGTCTATTACATTAATTGTTTTAATCAATAAACCAGTGAAGTAACTATTGGTTAAACTAGCAATACTCTCTCACAAAAAGTTACTAGAGAAACTGAGTAGTCATGGAGTAAGACAAAATTGTTCTGGATTTGAAAGTGGCTAAATGTCAAGCAGCAGTAGGAATATAAGGTCCAATTTAATCATGACAAAAGGTAAACGTCAGGTTACTAAAGACTGTGTTAGGATCTGTGCTGTTTGATATATTTATGATTGCCTGGGAAACAGTGCGTGCAGTTAGGTGGCAAAGTTTTCGGATGACAAAAGTATTTAGGCTAACGAAGACCAAGGAACCTCTTGAGACCTAACCAAGTTATCTGAATGGATAATACACTGGAAGATGAAATTCCATGTTGATAAATCCAACGTTTATGCACATTGGAGTGAAAAATGCAAGCTACTCACATATATTGTTGGGCTCTGTACCCAGAGAAACAAAGACATCATTGAGGACAGCTCTGTGAAAAACCTAGTCTCAGTGTACAGTGGCCATTAGAACAAAATGCGAGGACGTATGTTGTAAAGAATAGGACAGAAAATATTGAAAATTGCATATAATATACTAATTGGTATATTCTCTCCTAGAAAACTTTTTCCAGTTCTGGTCATCTTATCTCATATCAGGAGAATGTAAGGACAGACTATTTAATGTCAAGAGATGAATAAAATGTGACATAATAAAATCATACAAAATAAAGGAGATGTTCCCACAGCAGTTTCCAGGCATTCTTAAATTTTCTTCTCTCTGACTAGGTAGCTGAAGTTTACTTAGTTCCATAGCATCTTCAATGGTTATGTCCAATTTCTTGCAAAAGAATTTTGATGCACTTTAACGGGACATTAATTAAACTGGAGTCAAGTGCGGCATCTTGCCATTGCCAAACCATGGAGATATTTGCTGGAGAAACAGGTTCTATTGTAGGAAAAATCAAAAATAAAGAAAAGGGAAGACGAGTAGCTCTTGAGCAGCATCTGCAGAGGTTGTTTGTTGTTATGGGCTAAGGGCTTTAAGGCCACCATATTATAGACACTGTGTAGTACAGCTGACAACAACCAGTACTACCTACAGCCACTGGGGAAATCATAATAGGACAGGAGCTGCTCTGGACTCCCAATGGCGTTTCCTAGCTCTACAACACATGGACTGCCAGCAGCTAAGGAAGGATGGCACAGAGCATGAAGTGCAGGTTTTTAAGAGGAACTTGCAGAATTTGAAATAAAAATCAGAAAATGATCCTAATTCAATGCCAGTATATTTGATATATTAGGTACCTAGAAATCATCTTCCTCTTAAAATTTCTAATGGTGGCTGACAATGGCTCAATGGTTAGAGTGAACTGGACTGCAGAAAACCTCCATTCAGTAGAATGTTGGCAATTGGTCTTACATACTGAGCTGGCAACCATTTAAAAATCTTCCAAACAATATTTGATGAGGATTGACAAGAGGCAGGATCACTCAATCCATCTAAATGCCTTGTGTGCTACATAACTAAAGTTAATATTTTAATTTTTTCATTTAGACTAAATAGAGGAGAGTGCTAGTCCTCTTTAAAAATAGCTGCATACTGTCTTCAATGAATTAAGCCTGCATGATCTTTATGCATAAGATAACACAAGAGGTTAATACTAAAAATAAAATCATATGAAAATGAAACCAGAGTCATCCGTTCACCCCAAAACATGAGAATAACCAGCTAGAAATAAAATCTATCCTAAAGAACATCTCCCAGTTCAAAAATAAATATCAACCCTTACCATGCTCTCCCACCTCAAAAGCTGGAATAAATAGATGGGCTTTGTAATGTGCCTCGAAGTCTGACAGCTTCAAGCTATTTTGAACCAAGGAGTTCAAGAGTGCTACAAAGTCAAGTGTCCTTTATAGAATGCCCTGCCAGCATAAGGTACAACTCTATACGGAAGTTTAATCTGGAAGTGACAAAGGCATACATGATGAAACAAGGTCTGCATCCGAAGGAAACTAGTACCACCCCCTGACAAACCAGAGATAAAAAAGGCATTCCTGGATACTGCTGCCACATGATCATCAACCATAATTAGACAAGATGGAATCCTATGGGATTCCAGGACAGCACCATTTGGGATGATGAGCAATTGCCCCAAACCAGCAACAAAACAACAGTCTCTCTCAAGAACAGACCTATCCACTCACACTGGAGTTTACATATTAGTGAATACCACTTCAGAATCAAAAGAATGGTCAAGAGGACAAAAGTCACCTGAGCTATATCCTGGTCTGAACCTAGATTCGCAAGGATCAAAGAGATTTGAGGCATTCATATGTATTTAGTTTACGCAACACAAAAACTTCTCTATAAACATAACCAGTGTTTGAGGAATAGATACTGGACAACAACCAGTCAAGTTGTAAGCATGAAATAATCGTCTCTTCAGTAAAGGCAGCTCCAAAACTTTACTTTAGCAACTTCTTCCAGTTTCAAGTAGCAGTGATATGGTCTTTACCAAAAGTGAACCCAGTTCTTGCCCCCTGCCCTTGATCCAAAAGGGATGTGATCCAAAAGCCAGGAGGGACGTGATCCAAAAGACAGGCTATTGAATGGAAGGCTTTTAACACTTTCAAAACCTAAGTGAATGTCATTCACTTAAGATCTTGGTATGAGACACCAGAACTTCAGCTATGACCTTGACATTACTATTGAATAGCAATATGACTGTGGTAGAGACTCACTTATATGCCGATTTTCTCTCTAAGTAGTTAACTGATAATGGCCTCAGTAATGGCAACGAACATTTGAACACGTGTTGAGAAGATCTTGCAAAAAGAGAGGAAGAACGAACAAGGACTTTATTTAGAGCAAATGCTTAAATGCTCACGACTGCCCAGAAATCTACAATATATTTTAATGCTCCTCTGCCTGCCTCTGACGCAGCAGGGAACCTAAAGATACAGTGAAATGCTGACATCTCCCATAAGTTCCACCACCGTATATCAATAGGGGTCAGTGAAAAGACTGGATGGCTCCTTCAGTGTTGGTCAATGACCTGTCTCCTCTATTCTATTCACCTTCATGTTTTATCTATGTGCCGTTTTCCAAAGACATATGGCCATAAATGATAACCTGCTTATTTGCTGAATTTATATATTTTTTCTTTTTAAAGTTTTGCTCAACTCTCTCTGTGTATTAACCAATAAAGACACCAGAATAGTTCCCAGTATGAATATGTTCTTTCTAACAGCCAGTTTTTCCCCCTAACTGATTTCCTTTACCTATGGAGAAAAGCTCAATTTCCCCCCCCCATATAACTGTTTTAAAAGCATCTCACAGTGAGAGAGAAGACAACTCCTGGTTCTTCATTATCTTTGTCCTCGGAATTATGATCCCAGGAGGTTTACAGTTCAAGTACAAGCTTGAGAATAGGTCAATCTTCACCATCCATGTCTAACATCCTGAGGAGAGGAAGAGAAGTGTAGTGACACTTGAACAACAATATGATCTGAGCTGTTTATTTTGTTGAGAGAGTGGGTGGTGACCTTATGCAGGGCTGACTCAAGATAAAAAAAAAGTCAGCGTGGGAGTAGATGTGTATGTTGGAGAAGACAGTCTATTCTCCGCTAGATTCCTATCTGTTCTTCCTCCAGATATCAATATGTTACATCTCAGATCTCAATAATGTATCTTTCCTGATAGCATTTCTTGTCAGACTATCTCATGTACTTGATATAACTAATCCTATTACACAATCAGAAAAGGTAGTTGAAAATCATTCAAAATAGCATTCAAAGCTATATGCCAGGACAGTATATTGCAAATGGAGAAAATGAAATCTGCTACCTGGTCATGGAAGGAGCAGTTCCTCCTTCCTGGGCTGAGAAAACACAGTTATAACAGGTGCTCCTGCAGGAGTGCAGCTGTGACAGAATGTTCCTCTGCAAACAATCAAGTTACCACAGAGACACTCTACAGTGCTACTGCAGCACACAAGCTGCTCTTTTATGGAGTGAAGGGGATCAGATCTTGCCCTCAACGGAGCTACTACAATGTTAAGCCTTATATCAGGGGCTATGCATACCCTGTATGTGTCCTCTCTAGCTGAGCCTCATCCAGGACCATTCATGCTCAGAGAAGAGGGCACAGGGTTAGTACATAAGAATTCAGTATGTTAACAAGCAAACCCCTCAGTTTAACCCTGTAACAAGATATATCTGCCCTCTATATATTTTTAGAACCCTTGGCTTAAAACGAAGGGTTTTTCCCAGCAAACAACCCCCTATAAACTTCTCCAAACCTTCCTCAGTTTGCATGTTCACAGAGAGATGACAGCCTACACATGCAACCTTTTAAGAAATATAGGCACTTTTTGCCTCAATAGGGTAGTTAAAACCCTTTAATAGTCAGTAACAGAACATTAATACATGCCAGACAGTGGCACCTCACAAGGGAGTTTTTATACAATCCATCAATAGAAAGATGCCTCCTTCCCCCCCCCCCAAAAACCTTCAATTTTCAGCACTTTCATATAGGAGTTCAAACACTCACAGTAAAAGGGGGAAAAAGGCATAGCCAGTGCTCTGCAAAGAAACAAAGCAGGACTTGGGCCTGACAGCAAATCATCATGCTTGGCTGCCAAAATGTTGAAAGATTTCATTCATCTCTTGTTCCAGAAATGTAGATTTACAGTGAAATGTCAGCTTAATTGTAACCATTAGACAACAAACAACAATTTAACTAGAGAGAGGAGGAGAACTTCTTGGGACATAAATGCTAACTTAACAGGCAAACCAGAAACACCTAAAGGAGTTGGTACGTCTGACACTAGGAACAGTAGGTGATGGTCAGTGGCAGTGGAGTCGGCACTTAGCTATGAAGGGCTGGTAAGCAAAATGAGGTTCCGGCTGCACTTTCAGAGAATCTCAGACGTGGGTAGAGAGCCTGCTGGTTAATATTTACATGCATCTTCTGGTTTCAGTGCTTAACTGCACTGAAGTTAACAGAAATTTTATTTAATTGCTATGTATAGCTTAACTGTGCAGAACACACCAAAAATTGAGCCGCTTATTGGTGAGGTAATTTTTTTTTGTTTGGCTTAAGGCCACACTTTTTGTGGGCCTCTGCTAATTCTGGAAAAGATCAACACTATAGCTGTACTGAAGATAAACTGAGGATCCTTCCTGGTTTCCTGTAAATTCAGTTCCTTGATTAGAGATCAAGGATTTAACAGCAACAGCTCTGGCCTTCTGCAACAGGTTTAAGAGTCTTGGTTTAAAGGATTTGTTCACATATGTAGATGGGTTAATAGTGCACACAATACACACAGAGACCAAATATTTTTGGCTGCACAATAAAGGGACGCTGTCAATAAAAATTTTTAGTTTATATACTACACTGCTACCTCGATATAACGCCACCCGATACAACATGAATTTGGCTATAATGTGGTAAAACCGTGCTCCAGGGGGAAGGGGGAGGTTGCGCACTCTGGTGGATCAAAGCAAGTTCAACATAACACGGTTTCACCTATAATGTGGGTAAGATTTTTTGGCTCCCAAGGACAACGTTATATTGAGGAAGAGGTGTACTTAAAAGAAACCTCAAATTTCTACTGCTTCCAATATTCTCTTTAAAATCTATAAAGTACTCTATTTCCCCAACTAACTGTGCCCCTTTCCATTTGACAAATATATTTAGTCCCCATCTTCATGCACAATATATTCAAGTACCTTTTTTTTTTTTTTAAAGAAGTTTCAGATTTTTTAAAATAGATACATTTACCAACTGAGCATAAAACAGGTCATAGTTGAGAGTCAAACTATTTGACTCTGTTCCAATCATACATACGTGACCTTACAAAATCCATGACAGGGAGGGGTGCTTTTGCACAAAGATAGGATACCCATAGAGTCCCTTCATCCTCTTCCAATACTGCACAGAAAATTCTTTGTTCTCCTTTAAAATACTATGGTATACTAAAACCTGGATTTACCTATTTTTCTGAAAGTTCCCAGGGTAGTGACTATATTTATTTTTGTGTCTTGTATAGCATTAAGTTCATCATTCATGCTTAAATTAACAAATTTTCATCTAAATGGTAACAATCATCTTTATCTTGACTTGCAGAGGGCGTCTCTTATTTCTGCTAATGCAAACTTTATTAGAAAGGGAAAAATATTCTTAACTATGTAAACCTTGTTGCGAGCTTTACATTCTGTAGAACACAAGATTACAAATACTTATGTTCGTGTTCTAGTTTATCTGCAGTTTAAATATACTGTACTCATGCTTAATGAACTAATTAATTTAGGAAAAGTTTCTATTTGGTTACAATATCTAACATGCTAGAAAAAGCTCGTGCAAAAGAGTATTTGTAGTATACAGCTATTAAGCTATATTCAATATACATTAGTGTAGCGAAAAAGAGTTATGTTTTTATTCAGTATTTTAACTAGCAAGACCAGAACACTTTAAATAATTGAAAAGGCATTAGAAATTATAAATGCCAAAATAAATCAAATACTTCATTCAGATACACGTTTTCTAAAACTATATCCTCTGATATACCAAGATTGTATCCTTATTAATACATTTATGCTAGTAAAAGGATTAGATATCCTGATTACTCCTGCAAGATGAACATTATACAAAAAAATACAACAGTATTGTTTTCTGTAGAGTGATCCTTCAAGAATCAGCAGATTTGTTGGCACCTTCTCCTTCAGCTTCCTGGTAAGATCAATTTCCTTCACAATGAGAACTAAATATAAATTTCAAGAAACCCTCATTCAGTGAAATTAGACATCTGTGTTTCTCTCTTGTTCTCATACATACCTGATAGGGATGATATAGGAAAACAGGAGGAGGAACCGAAAAAGGTTGCGGTACCATGGGCCTACAAATCCTTGCAAGGTTACCATAACAACTGAAAGGGCAACTAGAGCCAAAAACAGGGCTTTGGTCAGTTGATTCAGTTCAAGATCCAGTAAACCAACCTAAAGGAAGCAATATAAATCAGTAAATACAAGTTAACCATAAATCATTCACATATTGACACCTTATGCAATTATTCAATTAGAAACTAGAAGGCCACTGATACTTATTTGAAATCTGTTTTAATTATGTTCAACTGAATTGGAATAACCAAATCTGAATATTTTTCCACATTTACATGAGACAGAAGTTTTCCAATAATACTTTCAACAGTCACAGAGTGAACTGTCCCATAAATACCTTTTGAGTTATCTTATATCTGACACGGAGACCACCACCTTGTGGGGTAGGGGGAGTTATTTCCTTCTATCACATATTCTGACTAGAATTTCGTTTGAGCAAAGCTATTGACTCTACATGATTTCTTCGTAGCTCGTACTGTTCATTTGCCGGTGTAAGACCACCAGACTTGGGAAAGTTGAGAATCATAAGTCAGATATGAAGTAATACAAAAGATATGACAGACATTAACACTACCTGTAATTTGCAAGCATACAGTACTACTTTAGAAGAAATACTATTTTGGAAATCTGACCTTATTCCATCAATTTTTCCCTGATTTTTGTAAAAAATAGTTATTTATTATATAAAATCCATCTTATTACTAAAGAAGCTTTTCATAAGTATTGAGATAAATAAAAATCAATGTCAAATGGAACATCTATTGATTGTGATTTAAAATAGCAAAATAGAACCCAGGCTTTCCATAAGTAAAAAAGAAAATATATTCAATCTCTCTGATAAGCATTATCCTAAATAATGTGTCATGCCAGTAGATCTCCCATCAGCTACTATGTTTCTAATGAAAAGATATTTTTAAAACGCTGTAACTAAGATTCCCACTATTTCAATCATGTGTATTGTATGCTAACTATTTGAGATCCACTTTTTTGGATCATCTTTTAGTCAGTAAAATATGTGGGAAAATTATGTCAGCAAGACATGCCTAAGCCTCATCGCAGATGCCCTTTTATCTTTAGACCCTGCCAGCAAGGACAGTAAAACATAACACTTTCCTAGATAAACAATCTGTAAAGAAACTATTTTTAAATAGTTCTGAAAAATTCCAGCATTCTTGCCTGAGCATGGGCTGTCCCTTCCCTTGAGAACTAGGCAGCTGAAGACCACAGCGGTTGATTTATCAGCTGCATTTAAAAAGCAGCACAACGAGGACAAATATCTTGCAATTTCCGCTGCTTCAACTACTACATAGTTTATGCTTGAATTATTGAGAAAAATAGGTTTTTGGATTAAAATGAAGAAAAATTAAGCCAGGGAAGTAGAGCATGTTTCAAAGCCCAGATCTTTTTGCGTTGACAAAGGCGGTCTAAGTTTCAGGCCTCGCTGAGGATCAGATGAAGTCATTATTCATTCAGTCAGGGAAAAAAGACTCAATTACCTCAACCTAAAGATGCTATCAATGAATGCAAAGTGCATATTTTACTCTATTCATCCAAATCCCATTAAAAAGTGAAAGGAATGATTTAATCTGGCCTTCTAGAGTTGGTCTTTTTTTTGTAATAAAATAAAGAATCACTGTCTTGCAATATGCATAACCACTACCTCACTTTTTTTCCTGCATCATAGCAGTGAAAGACTGTAAAAGCCAAGACAAAAACTAACAGAAATGAATACAAAGTTTCTTTTGAAAAAATGCCATTCATAGGATAGAAACCTTAAATGTAGTCCACTGCACATTGATATGTAGCTAATTCAAAGCATTAATACCTTTCTAATTGATGAAGACGGATGTGAACATAAGGGTTTGAAATCCAACTACAATGTTGTTAGAACAGTGTTTAAAGCAAGAAGAAAACTTTGAGGTAAAATATTTTTTCAAGTACGCAGTAAAAAAAGTCTTTTCAGGTATAGTGATTCATTGTTATACAACTTCTCCCGTCCCCACTAGTCTGTACATTACATTACTGTCATTAGACAATCTTAACATTTCTGTTTGCTATCCACAGTGAAATCAACTTTACATGTGATGCCCATTCAAAAGATGATGATATATCTATAGAAAAAAAATTAATTCTTTAAACTGCATACTACATTCCTGAAAAATTCTCTCCTGGAATTGTATATATAAAACACACTAATGTAAACAGTTTTATACCCTAATGTTACTGTACAGGAGTTTCCGCAATCAAAGTATTCTCTATTTTATTCAGGTAGTTAAAAAGTCTGCCTCACATTTTGAAGAAAAAATAATTAACCAATTTCTTGTTAAATATACTGTAGTGTAGGTGAATTAGGGAAGATCATATTTCAGTATATACCTCACCAACTGTGCTTTTATCAAGAGACTTCTAACATATACTACCAATGAAAGAACGAAGCTTTTCATAGCCAAAAGAACCTAAAATATTCGTAACCAGAATAAGTAATTATGACTACATAAGAGAAAGGTGAATTAAGTATACTTAGTAATTTTCAACATTTATTACAATTTCCTATATTTGTAAAACAAATTTCTTCTGCTTGTCTTAATATTTGTCCTGTTTGAAATAACTGTGATAATAAAATTAAATACGCCACTGGAAATTTTAATCTCCAAGGGAAAATTTGTACATAATGTCTAAGACAGCCACAATAGTTTTGCAAAGGGGCTGCTCTAGGATAATGAACACAATAATTGCTTGTATAATCTAAAATGCTACTAATGGCAACAATCACAAATCCATTTAGTTCCTCTTTAATTTATGTACCAAGTTTTAAATAGCTAATGGTTCTCACTAAAATAATGGCTTATACCAACAAAAAAGGATAAATATGATATTCTCCTGCTTAAACAAAACAAAACAACTCCCTAATCCATCAGTCTAGTTTTTTATTTTATGTATTTATGTCTGAGTCAATGAAGGAGTAAAGGGTCTAATCTTCACAATGTAGCGTTATAATATTACATCAGAAAGCAAGAAGGCCCAAGTCACACCACTGCATCAACAAAGTCAACCTATTTTAATTTTTGTGAGAAAGGTTGAAAGTGACAAAAACTTTGATTAAACAAAACATAAAAAACAAAGCTGTTTGACATAACAGTCCTGTAAGGTTTAATCTTATGAAAACATTTTTCACAGCTGTTACACTACTTTCAGAATAATTCTTCCAATGTGCCTAAATACACAAAAGGATCCGGTATAGTTCCTCACCTACAAAAACTTTTTTTTTTTTTTTTTTTTAAAGGGCACATTTTTGAGATATATCCTTCTATAATGTTTATTTCAAAAGTAATTATATTGCAGTCATCAGTCAGCTTCTGCACTAACATCATATTGACCGCAATGGAATTGCATGTTATGTGTAGTAGGAACAGATCTGGCCCTCATTTGCATTTCAATAGCTGAAAATGTCCTGACTACTAAAACAGACTCTGAACTGAACACTAAGTTTCATTCAAGAAATAATATCTATTGATATTTTTCTTTCTTTACAAACTTAGAAGTAATTACATCTCTACTTTGAAGTAGCAGGAATCCCAAGAAAGGCAGATAAATAAAAATGTAGTAATTTCAGACACTTCTTTGTACGCTTGCTCATACACAATTTTCCTAATCCACATTTCTCAACTCCTTTCTTTACATTCTTAGTTAAACAGAAACAAGTTTCTCATTTAGAAAATAGCTGGTGTGCAGTTATTCATTCTCTCTCTCAAACACACACACACACACACACGTTTTATGTTCATAGTGCACATCAGCCACACATATCTGAAGCACTCTGGTTTATCATACTAGCTATCTGTTAAATAAAAGGGTGTTTTTTTTGCTTTTTGTTTTTTTTTGTACCATTAGAATGTATCAGTTCAGTAACTTATGCTTGAAAGGCTCCCTAAATAAAATCAAACCAGAATGTTGCAATCCCATTTGAAATTTTAGTATTTGTTACTAAAACTATATTTACAAATTCAGATGTCAAAGTCTATAAAAATGTACTTTTGTTAACTGTAATAACTTCAAAGGAACTCCTGTAATTCAGTTCTCATACTGTGCACTTCTTTGTTAAACAAGGGGACACACTGGATAACTGATTAAAGAAAAAAATCTAAATTTAAGATTGACTCAAGTCAACAAGAAGAAAGGAACTTAAATTTACACATTTTCCCTTAATTAGGCACAATAAGATGAGTTAATACCAAACAGTGTGAAACGGTGTGCATAATATGCTGTGTTCTGCACCAATATCTTCCTTATTCTTTTAATGAGTACATACAAAATCAAGAGAAAACACGTACATTAAAAAAACAAAAACAGAAAAATGCAACATTTGAAATACCTAAAATGATCATTTATTGAAGAAAGTTTCTATCAGCCACTGTCTCTGTTTTGTCAGTTTTTAAATATATCTCAGTCCTTTGTTTGATCATTCGGGGCAGCAATGACAAGGCAGGGGAACATTTCCCAAAGTGTTGCCAAAGTTATTACAAGTCCTGTACTTTTAGGATCATTTATCTTTTTGTCTTTATTGGCAAACTACATAAAAATTGGTGAACACTGTACTAGCCTTTATAAATAATAAATAATAATAATAATAATAAATAATAATAAATTCTATTAGAGTATATGTTTATAACAAAAGTTCCAGAAAACACCAATATGGATCCTCAAGTGTATTTTGTGTGAATTCTCTTACAAAAATGTATGTATCCTTTACATTGTCTTTCACACAATAATTTCATAGTGACAGCTATTATCTGGAAATGCGCTGAACTGCTTTGTGCTATTTTGAATACTAAATCATGTGCTTAAAAACCTGAATTTAATAGGCACACTAAACAGATTTGGAGATTTGTAATAGTGCCTTAAAATATTATACGTGTTATCTACTAGAAAATTTGTATCTAGTGAACTACATGCCTTTATTTTGTTACAAAATGTTTTGCATGATTAATTTTTCTATAGCTATACAGAACAAGATAGGTTAATGACAGATTCCTAAAAACAGACATGTTTGTTCCACAAAGGACTATCAATATATTTTAAGAATTAGGCCACTCAGTTGTCAGTTTCTGGTTATTTTCTTTTTTGTTAATGAGCTATTTTTGTAATCTGCACGATACCTATGTCTGAATTAACTAATAATACAATAATCTCTTTCAAAAATCTATTTCTAGTTTGGTAAAAGGTAATATTTATAATTTTGTTCAGGAATCTAAAATACAAGGTTACACATTTCCTCCCCTCTCTATCTACCTCAAATAAACATAACCGATTTCTTGTTGTCATATATTCTTAAAGTCAGGCACCTAAATAATTTAAATAAAAGTGGCCTGAATTTCAGAGATGCTCAACATTCACTAGTCATATTGACCACAACAGGAGCTCCCCATGCCTTTTATTTAGATGCCTACATAAGGGATTTAGGTGCCTAAACAAAGGCACCCAAGTTTAAAAATACCAGCCATAGTTTCAATGACTTTTTAAAAATTATTCCTTCTCTTTCAAGTATGTGACATGATTTATCTTAACAGAGAACATAGAGTAAGCAGTACAAGTAAACTGTAGCTTTCACAAAGCAAAAATAAACCAAGGTGAATTTAACCAAAAGAAACTCATGCTTATCATACAATGGATTATTAATCTTAATTTTATTCGTTTTCCCATTATTTCTAGTACTCTACCCAGCTTGAAAAAAAAATGTATCCACTTTATGCCAAGACATTCCTGAATCTACAGTTACCACTTTTAGAAACCAAGCTTTGGTGGTTGATGACTTTGGTTTCATGATTAGTAACATTTTTAACATTAGTAATGCATTTCAATATTTTGCCACAGTACACTGTCTGCCTCAAAGCTTAAAAGGTAAGCAAGCAATTTCCTAAAGGGGTGCCATATCACAGTTTGGTCAGCAGAGGGTGCTCAAGATTGATGCTATCTGCTGTCTTTTAGAAAGTCCTCATTTGGTAATACAGTACAAATTAAACAGCTCTTTTTCTTTACTGGATTACTCAGTCATAGTTCTACTACAATGCTGCTAGATCAATGGACAGTATTTTTATTTTACTTTTAAATTTGAAACACTACTCAGAGGAACTCTATTTTAATGCAATTTAGACTGTGCATTGAACCTTCATTACATTTCTGTGCTTACAATTTCTTTTTTAAAAAAGTTAATGTTACAACTTAATCTCCATACTTTTACACTGACACAAACAAAAACTCTTCAAGGCATTAGTGAGCAGGTACTGTGCATTGGTACCCAACACTCTTTAACTACTTTAATGTAATGGAGCCGTTACACACAAGAATTGATAAAAATGTACATGGAGCATACTGAAAAGATTAATGGTTTCTAAAACGTTGATGACTATACAGGTCTTTTGCTTTCTTTATAACATGCTATCCTCGATTGTAAGTTATCAGTTTTAAATGGTTTTCACAAGACCACCCATCAATTTTGAATAATTACTTCAATCACCTGAGCTATCTAGTGACATTGGAAACCACAACATTCAGTATAATTTAATATAATCACAGGGTTAAACATTCATTTTTCAATGTAATCTAATTAAATAAGTTCCACATTTTCAAACTTAATTGTGTAAAGTTAGGCACTTAAATAAAAATGGTCTGATTTTGAGAGTTTCCCATTAAACCCAATGGACATTGAGGACACTCAAAATCTCTGAAAAATCAGGCCACTTATGCAGATTCGTAAATACACATATACATGCCTAACCTTGGAAATCTAAATTGCAAAATTTTGGGCAAAGGTTTGGATTTTTTGGTAACTATATTTACACAGATATTTTATACAGATTGTTAACTTCCTCTTAGGAGTTTCATTTGCATGCTATTCAATGATTCAAAACTTTTTTAAAATTAAACATATACATGTACCATCATATACTTAAGCAATTCTCTTAAAAGTAAGAGCAAAGAGCAAGTATGTTAAAGCATATTCAGAAAAGATTACTTTTTTCCAAATACAAGGGGTTAAATAAGTCAGGGACACACTTAAAAGGCCTGATGATATTACACAAGTCAATGGAATTACATAGGTGTGAAACTAGAATTATGAAAGACAGGTCCAAGGTGTTAATTGTTAGAACAGAGTTTAGAATACCTGAATGAATAAAACCAACATAGCAGCTAAATAACTGATATTAATTCCTTTGAAGAAAAACAATATATGTGAGCTCACTTGGTTTAATAAAAATATTAGCTAGCTTATTTTTCATTTAAGTATTAGATAACACAAACAATATACAACACACACAAGTAACTAAGTAGCCTATACTCTCCCAGCATATTCCAAGCCATTACACTAGTTGCTAGTATAAATCTGAGGTAACTTTCTGGAAGATGACAGAGTTATTCTGAATTTACACCTGAGCTCAAAGTGTTGCATCAAATATTTGTTTTCAGTTTCAGGTTTTGCAAAGAACTTCAATCTTTATATGTAGAAAGTTAAATGCATGGGTTATTCAATGAGGTCAATTCATAAAACCTGTAAGAGGCTAATAGTTCTTTCAAAAAAGTCTTTAAAATTAAATTGATATTTTTTAAAAACCACATATATTTGAAAAAAGTTTCAGGATCCCCTCTACCTCAAAAAGAAAGGGAGGTAACAGAAACTCTTTCCTCCCAGGAGTTACGACTCCTAGATAGAGAACTCTCACCACCTATATTAATGACACACATATTTGAAAGAGTTTGTGTGCCTATCTAGTGGGTCACAGTTAAGGTTACTAGAATGTTTGGGGGAAATTTCATATTAAATTTTTTTAAAGTAGTGTGTGGAAATTCTATTATAAATATGGAGCCCTAAAAGTTTCGTGTTGGCAACTTTGTGAACCATGCATAGAAAGTTTCATGTGCAGCAGGCTCCTTAAGTACACCTGGAAGAAGCCCAGAAACTACAGATGGTCTATTCTTGCAAGAAAGGAGGTCCCCTTATGCCCAATTTGGGGGCCACTGGGGAAGCTTGTCACTCCAGCAGGTAGGCATTTTT
>NC_133770.1:193616386-193638632 GCF_003597395.2 Chelonoidis abingdonii
ATTGTTTTGAGTTTATAATTTAAGTAAAGACAAGAGGCAACAGATGGATATAAAACAGAACAGACAGGGATAGCACAAGATAATGAGACAGTACTGATCAGCATTAAAAGCAGACTAATTGTTTAACCACTGTCAGTTTTTTTTTGTACTGATGACAGCGGAGGAGAATTTTAAAAAGGGATTTGAGGGAAATCAATGCGGTGGCTTTGCAGTTGTTTATGGAGAGCTCCTCCCATGCACGAGGGCAACATGTGAGAAATCACCAAGGTGGCTGTTCGAAAATTTAACATATGGACCATGAAGAGATGACATAGGAGTCAACTTTTTGATAGTGCATAAGAGGTGATAGGTGGAGGTAGAGATGGTACAGGGCTTTAAAAGCAGAGACAAGTAGTTTATGTTTGATGGGTTGGAGATGGGAAAGTCAGTAGAGGGATGAAAGGAGAGGGAGTAACATGATTGAAATGATGTGCCAAGAAAATTATCTTTGCAGTAGATTTTTGAACAGATGTAAGTGGGACATGATGTGATTTGGCAAGACCAGAGAGGAGAAGGCTGCAGTAGACAAGATGAGAGAAGAGGAGGACCAAGATGAGAGTTTAGCTGTGTGTGAACAAAGAAGAAAGGCTAGAACTTAGTGAAATGTTATGTGGGCAGAAGAGGGTATGGATGTGGAATCTGGATTTGGTTGGATGGAATGACAAGAAAGTAAATGGAACTGGAGGAAACAGAGTGGTGAAGATAAAAAGGAGGAAGAATGGAACAAGTGGAGTGGAAGGAAGTGAGAAAAATGGAAAAAAACACAGTATGAAGCAGACAGGGGATGCGGTGAGTCTCACAGATGAGAGGCAGCAGGATATAAATAGTAGGCCAGCGGTTATCCAACTTTAGCAATCTGAGGACCCCCATTTTGATTTAAATTTTTTTGCAGACCCCCAAGCCTCTCACTCAGACCCAGGCCCGGCCCCAACTCTTCCCTCTCTCTTTCCACCCCTCCCCCAGGCATTCCCCAGCCTCCCTCCTCCCCCTCCCCCTCCCTCCCAATGCCTCCTCCACACTGGTGAACAGCTGTTCAGCAGCATGCAGGAGACACTGGGAGGGAGGGAGAGGAGTTGAAAGAGGGTGGGGAGAAGTTGGTCTGTGGGGTTGGTGGACCCCCTGCAGTACCTTCGTGGACCCCCAGGGGTCCATGGACTCCAGTTTGAGAATTGCTGTAGTAGGCTATTAAAATACTGACAATTAAGCAGAAAATCAAAACACAATTAACAATTTCTTGAAGAGAGGGAAGCAAAAAGTTTCTCAACCTGTAAGCCTAATTTATATAAGAAATATCTCAGTGTGATAACATGACAAGACAGCCAATAATCTAAAAGCATAACTCTTAATTCTGAATGACAGGTAGGTATGCAAATAGAAATGCAGTTAAATGGTATCTTCAGAGAAGCTGATTTACTGGTAATCTATTGTCTCTTCTCTAAGAGATACTATTTGACTGGATTTCTACTCCTGGAAACTAAGGTTGAGTAAAGTTTCCACAAAATAACATTTTCTCCTATTTATAAAAGGAACAAGAAACTAAAGCTATTTTGTATATCTCAGAGAATTATTTATACTCAGAAAAGATGATGGGAAAGGGAACAATTTAAGTAAAATTATGCAAGAACATCTACCCTGGGTGAAATAGTTCAGGAAAGGAAGATCCATAAGTTATTGCATATAATTTCTGTCCATCTTACAGGTCAAGTCCCAATTTCATCTGCCATCTAGTACACTAGTTTCAAGTTTAAAGCAATTCCTGGTCTTACACACTGAATGGAGTTACAAGGCAAAGGCAACAGCCACATTTCTTCAGAAAGTTACAAGTAACTTGACCATAAAAGTGTAAACAAGATACTTGATTCTATCTGAAATTAGGAACAGCAGTGTTGAACCTATACCCAAGCCAGCATTATGTCTTTCTACCTCTATAAATGGAGTTATTTTGTTGGAGACTACAAGGTCCACAATAAAAAAAGAAATATATATATATTAGCACTAACATCTCAGATTACTGTGAATCCTGATGTTTAGTGGGCTTCAAGGGCTGTTAAACTCACATTAGTGAAAGTAAAAGATGACATGTAAACCTAGAAAGGGAGAGCATCTGTCACAGAAATTCCAGTATGACTCACCAAAGAGAAGACTACCTGGACCACATTCACATTGACACAGATGTATCTCCCAAATACTGAACTCCAGTGTAATACTTGGATGCCTAAGGTAACTGATATGCTTTGCAACAGAAATGACAATATTCACAACAGAAATGAGAACTCTGTATAAATGGTGAAAAATTGGAGTGGGTTCAAAGAAACACCACAAGAATTATTCAAGGTCTGGAGAACACGCATTACAGCAAATGACTTAAGCAGTTTAATCTACTCAGCTCATTAAAAAGAAATTTAAGAGGTGACTTGATCATGATCCGTAAGTACTGTACCTACACATAGGGAAATGCCTGATGTTAGAGGGCCTTTTAACTAGCAGCTATAGGTATAACTATGTATGAAAGTTCAACTAGACAAATATTTATTTTTTAAATAAAAATCATGATCACAACTCAAACATTCAAATGATAGTCTTCTGAATTTGAATAATTTACACAATTTATTTATTCTTTTAAAAAACTGAATATATTACAGCAATAATATAAAATAAATAAAACATGAGAAAATTAACAAGTGGAAAAACTTATTTAGTAATAATCCTGTTCTGGCCCAGATGTTCAGATTATTTTGTTGTTTGCAATTCCTGAATATGTGATGGGTCACTAATGATTAGTATATGGTAGCATAGTTCAAGGTCCAGTTCTGGGCATGAATTTCCATGTAACTAAGGACAATCTGTTAACGAACTTTAACATACAAGCACAGCAGCATTGTTTTGGAAATACAGTAAAATCTCAGAGTTACAAACACTAGAGTTACAAACTGACCGGTCAACTATACACATCATTTGAGACTGGAAGTATGAAATCAGGCAGCAGCAGAGATACACACACAAAAGCAAATACAGTATAGTACTGTGTTAAACTACTAAAAAATGAAGGGAAAGTTTAAAAAAGATTTGACAAGGTAAGGAAACTATTTCTGTGCTTGTTTTAATTAAATTAAGATGGTTAAAAGCAGTATTTTTTTTCTGCCTAGTAAAGTTTCAAAGCTGTATTAAGTCCACGTTCAGTTGTAAACTTTTGAAAGAACCACCATAACATTTTGTTCCGTTACGAACAAACTCCATTCCCGAGGTGCTCATAACTCAGAAGCTCTACTGTATGATGCACCAAATAGGTACAACCACACGTCACAAGACTCGATCCCAAAGGTGCATTAAACACAATATATGCTGTATATTTTTGGCACAAGTCCAAAACAGAACATTTTCATTTAATTTTTGAGAATTTTGAAGACCATGGCTTATCTATCTGGAGACAAACAATATATACTCAAATATTTTCATGAAATACACTTAGTCATTCAATTCTAGGGAGACTAACACAATCAAATGTTAGGCATATTAATCCATTTAGGTCTATATTAAAATATTGTTCTCTAACAAAGTATCACTTGGTATTAGAAATGCATCAATATGATTTTATTAAACAAATCTAAAGCCTGACATTACAGTCTTCTTGTTCATAGCTATATAAAAAAAGCACACTGAAGTAAACTGAATTTGGTCATCAGATTAATTTTATGCAATGAAATACTGCAAGTATTTCTTTAGTTTACTCTCAAAGTACAACTATGACAATGATAAGCAAATGGCTCTATAATGACTGGAATTTAAATGAACTAGTTCTAAAAAGACTATTTTAAGCACCTACAATATTTTGTAGTATATGCTGTCTTCCTCATCTTCCTGTCACTTCCATAATAGCTCTCAAGGCAGCCAAATTCTTATTATACCATTTCACTTACAAGCTCACTTTTTATTGATTCTCTAGATTACTATTCTAAAAAATTGTTACACAGATTTCTCTACTAGTAAGCTTGTCTCTTTACCCAATCTTTATTTCAGCTTTAAGGTATAGAAGTTAAAACTGGTTTGGTTCTAAAATCACACATCTTTACTTGCAGAGGCAAAAAGAAGAAAGGAATGTACCCACACAGTTTATTTTGAAAATATATTGGAAACTGAACAAAACTTTAATCAAGACACAATATATCAAGGAGAATTTCACAGTAATGTAAAAAAGAGAGTCTCTCTTATTTATGAGCAGCATAACTGCAAATTCCAAAACAAGTAAGGTTAACCCGTATAGTGTTGTACAAAGAACCGATTATTAAAGACCTTCCCATTCTCAGGTTATGAATTATATCATCTAGCACACCATGGAATAACCAGTTTAATAACAGGTCAAAATCTTTTATATTATATTTATGGTATAGATTAAGACAAATATCAAATGTTTCAATGTGCAGACCATGGGCCGATTTTACTTTCACTACAATATACTTTTAACCAAAAATCAGAGGGGTAGTCGTGTTAGTCTGGATCTGTAAAAGCAGCAGAGAATCCTGTGGCACCTTATAGACTAACAGACGTTTTGAAGCATGAGCTTTCGTGGGTGAATACCCACTTCGTCAGATGCGGTGTCTGATGAAGTGGGTATTCACCCACGAAAGCTCATGCTCCAAAACGTCTGTTAGTCTATAAGATGCCACAGGATTCTCTGCTGCTCTAACCAAAAATATATTTTCCCCATTATTTCAAATAAGAGTGCACAGATTCTCACCAATGAGAGTGATCTACAACAACCTTGCTATTCTACTTCTAGATTTATTTATTTTTTTTTGGTTTGGCTATGCCGAAAGGACAGGAGATATTTGACATGGGTTTAATTAGGTCACAACTTTATTATTAGATGTTTGGGACTACCTGGCAGCTAACAGTGTACAGTGCAGGTAACCCCATGTTTATTCCATAATTACCCGGGGGGGGGGAGGGAGTTACCAGCTCCCCATCTTTTTCCATCCATGCCCCTCCAGTAAATCCAGTGCCAGAACCTTACCATACCTGGGGTGAGAGGCTTCCATCAGGTCCCCTCTTCTTCCCTCCAAATCCATTGCTGGGACCTTATCATCCACCCCCGCCTCATAGGAGGGTTAAGGTGGGCTATAAGAAGGGGGGGTTGGCTCCCTGCTATACCAATCATAGGAGTCCCCAATTGCAGCAGTGGAAATAAAACCAGTGCCGCTTTTGAGCCTCTTTTGAAGTCCATTAGATAATAGTAAGCAATTATTACAGCTGTAGGAGGATAAGTCAACACTGCGGCTGGGAGGGTGCTTCCTAGTGCAACTACACCGATATGCACTAGCTCTGCTCAAGCTAGCACTCTAAAAATACCAGTGAAACTACATGGTTGGTGGCTCAGGGTAGCCACTAGGATACGTAGTAAGGGGGTTAAGTGGGCTTGTATTCGGGTGGCCATCCTGAGCCACCCGCTCTGCTGCCATGGCCACAATGTTATTTTTAGAACACTAGCTCAAGCAGTGCTAGCACATGTCTGTTTACCTGCACCAGGAAGCATCCTCCTAGATACAGTGCAGACATACCCTAAGAGGGGTTTTCCCCTGAGCAAGTTTTCCTTCCTCCACCTGAGCTGACTGGCAGGATATATGACTTGATTCATCATCTGTTAAGGAACAGACCACCAGTACTGGAACAAAAAAGTACATCTGCATATATAAATCATCAGTTTGCCAGTGCAGTGAAGGGCTGGCTCCCACAATGGCAATTCTAAAGGAGAGGCAGGCAAGTCTCAGATGACTGAACTGCTTTGCTCTGAGAGTGTCTTCAATATGTTGGACCACATGCAGGAGCAGGTGAACTGTTTAAATGTTGGTGGTGCTGGGCAGAGGAGAGTTAAATGCAGGAGGTGCTAAGTGAATCTTCCCCCAAGCACTGCATTTCATTCCGCCTGCAGAATTTCCAGAAAAAAATAAAGGGAAACTAATTGTTCAGGGGAAAATAATCTTTTTAGAAATACTATCACAAAGGAAATGATCTCAGAGGAACCATTTCTGCATGTAAAGAGAAGGGTATGGTCAATTGAACAAATATGCAGCAAAAGGAGCTTTCAGAAAAAAGAACTCAGTCTCTATTCCACTGGATTGATCAGAAATACCCATGAGTTATAACTTTTGTCCAAAGTAGTGGATCCACTCCAAATTAAATAGGGGAAATCCAAGAGGCTACCTCTCAACAAAAATATGAGATGTAAAACAAAAGTAACATTTATAATGAACATTTCTGTCAAGTATCAGAGTGTTCGTCTGGATCTGTAAAAACAGTGAAGAGTCTTGTGGCACCTTACAGAGTAACAGACGTTTTGGAGCATGAGCTTTCGTGGGTGAATACCCACTTCGTCGGATGCATGTAGTAGAAATTTCCATGGGCAGGTATCTCGTTATCTCTAGCCTGCTTCTTGCTCGTATATACCTGCTCCTGGAAATTTCCACTACATGCATCCGACAAAGTGGGTATTCACCCACGAAAGCTCATGCTCCAAAACGTCTGTTAGTCTATAAGGTGCCACAAGACTCTTTGCTGCATTAACATTTCTAAGTCTACAACTGGTGAATATAACTTGCTGCAAAGAAAAAAAAACATCTGAGACACTGAGTCACCCCCACCCTGAAACCCAGCTTTAATACTAGTTTAACAATTAGGAGGAAAGTTAAAGATTACTACTATTTAAATTGATGTTGAATGGGTACACATAGGATTTATGCTTCTGATATTCAGTCATATTAAAATAGGATGGAAGCTTTTTTATATAAAATACTTTTTAAATTCACTGTTTTGAGCACTGCCTACAAGTTATAGCAGTATAAAAAACTATTTATGTGCTCATTTTAGGCACACCAGGCAGATTCACTGATGTGTGTGTCTGCCAATGCTGCTCTCATTTTAACAAAAATTACTCACATTTCTAAAGGAAAAGACTGAAGATAATGATGATGCATCTTGCTGCATATTCTGAATATACAGTATATAACAAGAGTTATTTTAATGTTTAAGCCTCACTACACAAATGCTATTCCACAGACTCTCTTTTGCCTTTCCAATTCTCAGTTTACCTTTTTACCATTAGGACCCAATTCTGATCCTTTTGATGTCCATGAAAGCAGGATTGGGCCCTCACCAGAAACAGTTTTACCTGAAGAGCCAGCCTAAGAATACATGGCTTACTATGCATCTCAGCCTTATAAAAAAACAATCTTGTGTTTTAAAAACAGGTTTTTTTCCCCTACATCACAGATAGGTAAGAATGACAATATCACAAAATGTCAGGCAAAATAAATAAATAATCTTACTTTGTTAATTTCCCTCTTGGTTAATTAACATCTATAAGTGACCTTTAGCATTGACAGGTTCAACTTTATCCAGAAAGCCAAGGTTTAAGACATATCTATCCAAATAGAATTGATTACTGATTAAAGCATTGTGAAGAGCACAATTCAATCTGATGTTTAGGCTGGAATTGCATTCCATAGCAAGCTGATTTGACTGCCAGTGAGACAGAATGAACAGTCATTGCAGTATAATAATGTTGATGTTACCATATCTACGTTTATCCAAAGAATAAAACAAATATATCATTTTAGACTGAAATTAAACCTTGCAATAAATCATTTTTCTTTATATTGTTTGGAATTAAAAACATATTAAATTGATCCATTAAGAAAATTCCCTTCTCTGTCTTGTGTGTTTTTCAGACCGTGTCTGCATCCTCAGGCAATGAAACAATTTTTATAATTGTAATAAAACAACAAAATGTTGACTTTAAGTTAAGAAAATTGTTGTCTGAATGACTAAATACTTCAGCAAAACTTCACTAAGTTGTAACAAACATAAATAACATGCTTGAATAGGTATATATACACCTTACATAATAATCTTACATTTATATTTGTTAGACCTTTTTTACGCTTTTATTTGAATTTCAATTTTTTTCCTATTCATTGTTTATAAAATCAAGATTGACTAATCTGATAGTAACATCTAGAAATTCAGTGTATCTATGGTTATTACTATATTTCTATTGTATATTACTGCATATGCCATTCCATCAAGAATATTGTACTGAAGTAAGAAATAAAACTCAAGTATCTGTTCAATTTTTCAACAAAGTCCAACAGTAAGATAATGAAAATGCTTCCTCTTCGTGCTCATCCCACTCCATCTGCTAAATCAAGCAAAAAAAAAAAAAATAGTATAAAGGATATGCAACGTGGAAATAGAAGTTTGCAGAACCGATGCAATATGTTCACGTTAAGGAAAAAGAAAATATATATTTCAAAAGCATTTGTCTCATGCTGTGCAAATTTGAACTCATGATTTCAGCAACCTCCTCCTGCACGTCTTGAAGAAGCAGCGCCATGGGACTATGGACAGTATATCAATACATTTAGATCAATTTAAAATACCATCTTTTACATAAAATAATGTCAACAAATAACTACAGGCAAGATTTTTAGGAATTTGACACTCATAAAATTTTGAAAGAATAATATAAAGTTTGTACAACTGCAAAGGCCAACAGTTACAATTTGGCCATCCTGTAGCAAAGACTGCAGCATCTACACTGAGCTTCAATTTAGCCAATCAAGCGGGTAAAATTCTATAATGTAATACATGTACTTCATGTGTCTTTGGAAAGTATGTTGAGATACAGAAAAAGGATTTAGTAGGAATTCTATTTTGTTATAGAAACGTCAACTTTATATCTATTGCCCAATTTCTGAAAAAATTTCATCTCATAAAGATGTGTTACAAATTATAATCTATCTATAATCTTAAGATTACTGTAATAATCAGAGCATCATCGGAATAATGTGTAGCGGGATATATGTTCAGTTTTTTAAAACTGTATTGACCAACAGAAAACTAATCAACAAATGACAATTTCAATAGTGTTTTACGATAAAATCGAAGGTATTAAATGTAATATCAATATGATTAACTCATTTGGTAGGAAAGTGGATATAATGCAATTCCATGCTAATACCAAGTTGTTTATAATATTCACTATTATCCACATTACAAATTACTATAGAAATTTGTATAGGTTAGCCACATATTTCAACAGCCCTGAAAGAAAAAATAATGAACACGGACAGTCAAATTCTAACCTTACACACCATGCTACATATCAGAACAATCCATAGATATGCTTGGATTTGCATCTGAGTCACTAATTTTTTAAAATACAATGTGGAGGTTCTTTGAACTGAAAATTAGGAATACAATGACATTTAACTAGACAAATAAATATTAAACAAACAGCACATCCAAAGGCCTCTTAGAGAACGACCGCACAGTACCTTTAACGGGGAGGAGGGCATTGTCTGGCTTGCTGGGGCAGAAGCAATAGGCTCAGAAGTTACTGCAAAATGGGGAGTGGGTCAGCATGGTGACGCTGATTCATCCACAAGGACTGGAAGGTCTGAGAGAAGTCAAAAAGGGGCAAAGCACAGGGGAAGAAGCCTCTTTTTTCCAAACCAGGCATAGCAGCGCCATCCACTCTCCCCTTGAGGTGGCAAAATATCAGGTTTGATCAGGTCCTGCTGTGGGCATCATACTAGCTGCTCCTTTCTAGGGGGGCTGGGAAGGAACTTTTCCCTAACTACCAGATTAGTCAAGATGGAGTGGGTTTTTTTGCCTGCCCCACAGTGGATTCAGGGAGGGCTCTGTTATGGTGAGTAGGGAGGGGATTTAGGCTATTATGTCACAACTCATTTTGTAAGTGTGAGGCAGATGTCCAGTGCAAGTACTGCACAGGGACAGCATATATTGACTTGAAAAATGACTTGGTAAAAGACTTAAAAAGGAAGTGTTTATTAAAGAAGCAGAATGGGAGTGGAGGATTCAGGGCTTCTATGACTGGGGAACCTGGATGGACAAAGAGGGAAGCTCGCAGAAGCCCCATGGGTAGATAATGAATGATTATGGAGTATCTGCATAGTACACTTATCTGCTGGGTAGTCCTAGACATCTAATAATAAAGTTGCAGCCCGATTAAAACCATATCAGGTGTCTCCTGTCCTCCTTTTGGTATAGCTGGACAACTTCATGAGCTGTAGTATTTGAAACGGATACTACAGTTATGACATTAAAGACCCCAAACAATTTAAAAAATCTATGCATTGCTGAAATATTAAGAAGATATATACAAAAGTAAACCATAATTAAACTGATGCCTGGTCATTAAGGATTCAATTGTGACTTTGCTATGAGCTCCAAAGCAAGGAGCAATACAGATCAGAAGGCAGTCTGTGAATCTGACAGACTCCATCTACCTTCCAGATTCCCCTTGGCTCCTAGCAGGAAGTACCCTACATTAAATATAGATTGTACTTTTGCTTGCATGACAATATAGGTAGGTACCTTGTACCAACTGCACAGGGGAGGAGGCAGATGAAGCAGCCCCTGTTCTTTTCCCTGCACTGCACCACAATCCAGGTAGCCAGCACCAAGGAGAACAGAGGTTCTGATGATTATATGAGAGTTTGCAAGTTTGGCCAGTGTGGCCCTACTGTAGAAGAAAGATGCATGCTAAAGGCCCCAATCCCATGAAGATTTATGCTTCTACTTAAATTAAGCTGCCACAGAGTATATGTTCTCTCCACACAGAAACTGCTTAGACTCCCTTCTTTTAGTGTCGACTCTATAATTATTCAAGTCCCCTCCACCAACATCTGTACAGTACAATACAACAATTTTAATACCTATGACCCTATTGCCTCCAGCCCCTGTTAATTTGGGCCCTGGGAGAAAAAGGGATCATCCTTCCTTCAGTCTGGGCACAGCTAGCCCTGTCTATCCCCATTAATACTATTCCTTCCTGCCATTTATCAAGCTAGTCAGCTGACTGGCCAGTGAGCTTATCTCAACCCTCTGCCCCCATCTGATTGGCTAGTTCCCTCTTATTTCCTCAATCAGATATTGCCATGGCCACAGTGATCAGTGTGCTGACCTGCATGTTAGGCTTCAGCATTCTGTCACATAAGCATTTGCATAAATCTTTGCAGGATTGGAGCCTTCACAAACTATTTGAAGTTTTGGTATTTTTAAATACAATACCAGTTGTTTTGTGCTCCACCCCCACAAATATGGTTTAACACAGCAGTCTAAAAGCAAAGTATTTCCTGCCATGCAGCAGGATCTCTGTTGAGTTTCCAAGACCACACTCACTTGTTAGACAGGCAAGCACTGAAAGAAGTATTTTAAAGAACTGTTGGGACAGTTGCTGCATTCACATATTTTATATATAATGTATTAAATCTCACTGTTTAGACTTAGCAAAATACTAGCTGCTAAGTACAATTTCAAAGGATTATTAAGTGTCTCTGAAGCAGTTTTTATTTCTACATTACACAGATACACACTGACATATATTACACACACACAATTACCTATTGTAATTATACTCTACCGCACAAATATTTGGACAAACAATGGGTACAGTTTATTTAACATGAAATACTTGTCTTCTCAATGCAAAATGAAATGCTTATTTAAAACACAATCTAAAGTATCACTAAGTTCACTAGTTTAGATATTCTTTACAATACTATGATACAGAAATATCTCCCAGATGTTATCATTAGATTGTTTTTTCAACATTTAACACTTTGACTCTTTACTGCTGCCTGAAATTATAAGTCTATTTATGTTCACATTTCACATGAAGGAACATAACTTTTAATTGTTAGCAGCTGTAATATCAGAGTGTGTTGATTATGCAAGCGAAGGCGGTGCATGTATTGTCATAATCCTAAAAACCATACTGCAGCTTGTCTACATGTCACAGAATTACTTTATTGTAGGTTTGTTGTTCTATTTAATCCTTTGTTGATCAGGCTTTGGAACAATTATTTTCGTATTAATAGACACTAAAAATTTATCTGAAGACTAATTCATGTGGATTTACTCCTATTATCCACTTCATCAGAGGCGTTTCTTTTATGAAACTTACACTCTGAAAATTTTAAACAAGTATTTCTTTAATCAAAATTTTTTATAACTCTTCGGTGATAAAATTGCAAAGTAAAATAGGGTAACATATAAACATAATTGTGTGTCTATCTTTTTAATCATTTTATGCAATATAAACACTGCATGTTTATTTAAAAATTTGGAACAACTTTTGACTACAAAAAGGTACTCCCCAAATGTTTTAATTTGATATAAAATCTAACACACAGAAAATACATATATGCATTGATTTCATTTTGAACTTTTATTTAAAAATGCTGTTACTAAGATTAAAATAATAAGTGGCCATTTTAATCCACATAATGGCACATATTACCTGTCTCTGTCAGTGAGATATTTAAAAGCATCTCTTTATTAGAAACACAAATCAATATACTCAAGGGATTGCAATAACTGCTTCAAGCAATTTGTATTGTCATTTCATTCCTGATGTTTTTACCCTGAGTAACTTATTATTATGAATGGCGTGAAAATGGCAACTTGTCACAATTGATTTTTTTTAAACGTCTTGGAAGAATTTTTCCTTTTCTTGAAATAAAGTATCTTCCTGGTAACTATAGGTTTAGGTTATAAGAAACAGTCTATAACTGAAGTTTTATTCATTATAATTGAGGGTTTTTACCTATTCCCATTAGAAAGATTATGGCTAAGATTAAGAGCTATTTGCATTGTTTTGAAATGAAAGAACCTTGTGAACACAGAAGCACTCAGACTTTAGGTTTCCTTCCATAGTTGAAGATACAAGCATCAATAACAAAATCATTATATGATCATTCTGGGTATTGGCCAGAACTTTGCTTGTCTCACTTTGCTTTGATAAGCAGCATGGCTTAGTGGTCTGAGAACCACTGGACTGGGAGCCAGGAAATCCTGAGGTGACTATGCAAGTCTTGGGTAAGCATTTTACTTGTCTGACTCAGTTTTCCTTTCTGTCTAAGCAAGCTTGTCTACCCAGTGGGATAATGCACTCTACAGGGTGTGATATCTAAAACACACTAACATGTTACACATTAATTGGTCCATGTAGAACCTGCAGGTACACTTTAACATACTACTATTAGAAAAAGTATTGCAGTAAAGTACACTAAGTAAGGAACCTTTAGTGCACACCAGCTACACCAATTAATGCATGTTAGTGTGCTCAAGAAATCACAATCCCTGTAGAGTACATTACTCCACAATGTAGACAAGACTTTAGTAATCTAATTCACGAGACCGTTGTGCGAACTAATGTTTGTACATTTCATTGAAGGTATAAATCTGTATTTAGATGCTAAATATTATTTCCAGAAATTTTCTACATCTGAGTTGCATGTAATGAAAGGCTTGCATGCTTTTAGTCTCCATAATTATTTTGAATGTGGATTTGTCTATAAACGTGCTCCTGGCCAGACTACTATAGCACAGATAAGCACTAATGGGCCTGTCTATATATCCCTTAGTAAATGCTGTTTCAGTATCAAATTCTACATTGAGGGACAATACTAGAGAATTCCAGGAGTTAATGTGAATCATATTTTGCATACTCATTGGCATGTCAATACCTACATTTCCATTTGGAGTAGTGTAACAGAGCTCTTGAAATAAATTGAAAGATCTGGGCTGTCTATGTATCAAATGGATCACATTACATGATTTTTAAAGGCAAATTAATAGAGAACAAAACTTTAAAGCTTTTGTTCACATCTATTTGTTTGAATCGTACTTCATACCTCCAACATTTTACAGGCTGAAGAGCTCTGCTCCATTTTAAAGAATAAATTAGATTTTGTAAAATAGAAAATACTGTAACATTATTCATTGCATATCTACATGAATAGTGTTACAGCATGTATGGTGCAAATGTACTGTCCTGTACTGAAGAATTGCTGCTTTAAACTTCTTTAGGAGCATCATCTTCTCTTCTACCTCTACCCATCAGTATCTTCAGAGGATTCTGACATCAACAGGACTGGTTTATTTCTGTTCTGCAGGGAACAGCATTCTGGGGTACATCCTGTATGCTACAAGGGTGTGTTCTCCATGTGGATTTTCTGTCCTCATCTCTCAGAGGAATTAGGGGTGGGATGAGGTTAGCAGTGGGTGCCAGGATGCAGTGGGTGTATGAAACTCCCTTGTATAGTGCGTGTCCAGGAGTACTGGGAGATACTGCCATTATAAGCTTGCAGCAATAACTGCTTTGCTGCCATTTACTACATTATGAAGTGGTGCTGGGGAGAAGGGGTGGGTGTCATTCTAGAATATGTGGGCTGTCAATGAGCTGGCTACTCATCTATGCCTTCCATATAGGATTAGTCCCTTAATATTAAGTAACAATGATATATGCAGTCTGAAATAGTTAACTTATTTCTGGAAGAATACAAACTTATTTAACACCTGGAATTTACAATTAAATAATATACTATACAGTAACTTATTTAAATTAACAAACAGGCATTCAGTGGTCTATATTCTTTCATCAAATGAAGATTTATGCATATAATTTTAATTAGTGCTAATTGCAGTTAACCACATAAATCACCTCTTTATTGATGGAATACTAGACTTCATCTAATATATTGTCAGTGGAAAGCAGTTACTAGAAACTTTCATTGCTTCTCTCTTGTTAGTTTTAAAGCAGTGGCAACTAGTTAAGGGCCCATCAATGCTTACCTTATACATCACAGGTTTCAGGAATTATTATAGGGGGAGATAGCAGTGGACATTATACTAGGCTGCCTGATACTTTCTATTGTAAAGAAGACTCTTGTTACATTTTGAGACCTTCTAACATCTCCAGATGTTTGCAGCTGGCCTTTGAAATTCAGCAGTGGGAAAGCTCTCAGGCTAAAAGTAGTGCTTTTTCTTGTTCTATGAAATTCCATTCAGGTTTAGCTGAGTTGTAAACTGCTGAAGATTGTGATTTCCCTTCTCTCGCTTGCACCCTCAGAATTTTTTTTGGAAACAAGCCAAAATAAGTGAACGTGAACATTTAATTCATAGCTGGGCCTATGCTACCAGTGCCAAAGCAGAAGCAACAGCACGTATTGAACTGGGAACCTTGGGAACAAACAGCCTCTCGGAAAGGTTGAAGGAGAAGGAAAAGAGAAGAAAGGGAAAGAACAGTTCAGTCATGCTTCCCCCCACCTCAACAAACTACTTTCCAGACACTGCACATGGTTCCTGTGACCCATTTCTCCCAAGGGATAACAGCCTGCTCCTTTTGGCAACTAATGCAGTTAGTCCCATAGTTCAAGCTGTGTTGCACTACTGAAGTTTCAAGAATTCAAATCTTATAATGATGCCATGCATGATGGATGAGTTGTTACAGTTACACATAATATACTTTTAAAAACTTTTTTCTTAAAAAACCCTAGAAAACACAGCAATTTAAATTTTTAAGTTCAGCACCCAATTTTTGAAAATGCTAGAATTTGGTTGCTCATGCAACCTTAAATCCCAAACCATGCAGTTTGTCTAGTATATTTAAAAATACCCAAGGTTGTCTTTTTTGTTAATTAAATCTATTCCCACATGGGCAAATTCAGAATTTTAGCTTCTACTTCCTGGATAAACTAGTCATTTTAAGACAAAAATACCTGCAAAATACGACTGCAATAAATAAAAAAATAAATGAACTAGATGACATTGTAAAAAGCACACTTGATATTCTAGGATGGTCAACTTCACTTCTAGACTTTCAGCTTCTAGAGAAAGGTTGACCACTGATAAGAATTTGCTCCATAAGGAGTAGCAATATCAGACTATTTCTAATAACTTGCTATCCTCACAAGAAATGCTGGCAAACATCAGGTCTTCCCCTGAGTACTTCAGTTAATGGAAGTCTCTATCAAAACGAAAAGCTGTCTAGAAATCCTGTTGTTCTTAACCCATTCAGCAACTGCAGAAATTACTAAGGAACCAAGAATACAATGAAATTGCGGAGAAAAAGAATACAGTTGTTCAGGGCTTTCTAACCACATATGGATCTTTGGTTGGATGCACCAAAAACTTTTTTGCAGATTCCAGTAGTCCATCATTTTGGAAGGGATACTATTCCTCAGTTCTAAAATAGAAGATTTATGCTGCTTTCTTTGAACCAAGAAAAAAACAGATTTCTAAAGACAGGAAAGTCACCATATCCTGCAGCGCTTTAGACACCTCTGGAGAGAGGAAGGAGGATGAGAAAAAAAGACTGTAAGGGAAAGAGATGATGACACAGGTTCAGAAGTCTGGTCCTTGAGTTATTCGTTTATGACCAATTTGAAATATTCAGTTCTAGAGTCAGCATCTGTGATTCCCAGATCGAATTCCCTGTGCTCAAATTTTTTTTTTGCAATGAACTTTTTTTGTAATCCAACTTTTAATCTTTCTGAACAGTATGCTGTATTTTGTCTGAGAACATAATTTAAAACAAAATCGGAACATGTCTAAGGAATATAGCTTGCTTCTAAATATTTCCTTAACAGTGCTCACAATATGATTAACAAGGAAAGAGTTTGAATTTCATTCTGAAAAGAATGGACTAGAAAAACCTAACTTACCTTTACCTTAACTAAACCTAAACTAAATTTTTTATTAGACTAAATTAGGAACATTTTAGTTAAAACACTCAGGCAAAAATGGAGAGAGTGGGCAGCAAGAAATGATGATCTCAATAGTGATGCAAAATAATAGCATTAGTATAACTTATTTTTGTTAATATTAAGACATTACAAACTTGTCTTCCTCTTTACTGAATGTAAAGACATAGCTATAGGTAAGCTATAGCCAGGATACTTGAAAATATAACAGTACATAGTATATTTAGCTAGCTATGTTACAAAATATTAAAGCTAATCAAAGAAATTGCAGGAGGTTTCTATTTCTGTCTCCCAAGGACTAGCAACTTTATGTCTATGTCCTTAGGCATAAACCCATATAAAATATTCATGTTTTTGGAAGAGACCTAACTGTAAAAAGGAATGTAAGTTGTGTTATCAGAGCAATCAACCTAGGAGTAAAGTGGCACTATATAAACCCTTTACTTTTCAGAGAAAAATCCCTGCTTATGTCTTTAAAGCTCCAGGAAAAACGTGTGTAGTTGGAAATATTCTAAAATTTTTGTTTATTACTTAAATGTTAAAATGACCAATGCATTAGTGAAATGCATACTTGCAAATATCTTAACTACATGTAAAGGTCCAAATATAATTTCCTAATATCATTGCTACATAAATGGTAAAATGTTAAATGCACCATTCTGAAATCTAATGTCCTTACTAAACAAATTTATTAATACAAGAAGCCTTTTAAGTATAAAATATTTATCTTATTGAAAAAATTAATTTATTACTGGCAGTGCTCAAGCAACTCTCTTTACCTATTTCACGTCTCTCCAAAATTTGTTATTTAAAAAGCCTTCTCTAACACCTATTTAGGCTAAAGAAATTATAAAATTTATTTAATTAAAAAAAATGTTTTGAGAACTAAAATATTGTATATAAAGTGGAGTTTAAACTTTTTGAGAACCAAAGTTTATTTCCTGTTTGATTCTACTAAAATTGAAGAACATCTTAGAAAATGGTATGAATAAAAATAAAAGCTGCACTTTAACTTTAAAAGGTTATCTGGGATTTTCCCACCAGCACAACAAACGCAATTGGAAATGTTACCAGTTCATTAGACAAAGTATATGCATAAGGTGAAGAACCACCTAAGGAAAACCTGTGGAGGTACTGGGCCAACAAAAGAGTGACAGCAACTAACTCTGAAACTAAACCAGCCTGAAAAAGGTATGCGTTCCTATAATTTCATGGAAATAGGAAGAAGAGTATAAAAAACTCTCAGTGAGCACCCCCCCCCCACACCTACCCTGCTTAAACAGCAAATACCCAACAACTCATTGTATCTCTACAAGTAAGTTATTATAAGCAGCTAAGAAGAACTAAAAAGACTAAAAAAGCAGCAGAGAATCTTGTGGCACCTTATAGACTAACAGACGTTTTGGAGCATGAGCTTTCGTGGGTGAATACCCACTTCGTCAGATGCACGTAGTAGAAATTTCCAGGGGCAAGTATATATATGCTAGCAAGCAAGCTAGAGATAACGAGGTTAGTTCAATCAGGAAGAATGAGGCCCTGTTCTAGCAGCTGAGGTGTGAAAACCAAGAGAGGAGAAACTGGTTCTGTAGTTGGCAAGCCATTCAGTCTTTGTTCAATCCTGAGCTGATGGTGTCAAATTTGCAGAAGAACTGAAGCTCAGCAGTTTCTCTTTGAAGTCTGGTCCTGAAGTTTTTTTGCTGCAGGATGGCCACCTTAAGGCTGCTTTGCGTGCCAGGAGGTTGAAGTAGCTCTCCTACAGGCTTTGATATATTGCCCTTCCTAACTGTCTGATTTGTGTCATTTATCCTTTCCTGAGAGACTTGTCCAGTTTTGGACCGATGTACATAGCAGACGGGAATGCTGGCATTTGATGACATATATTAATTGGTGATGTGCAGTGTGAATGAACGGTGACAGTGTGGCTGATCTGAGTTAGGTCTGTGATGGAGAGGTTGTCGCTGGTGTAGATGTGTGGGCAGAGTTGGCATCCGAGTTTGTCGCCATGGATTGGTTCCTTGAGCTGGATGTTACTATGGTGTGGTGTGCAGTTGTGGTGAGATACGTTTCAGGTTGGCAGGTTGTTCTGTGGGCGAGGATTGTCTGCCACCCAAGGCCTGTGAAAGGTGTGGATCATTGCTCCAGGATGGGTTGTGAATCCCTGATGATGCAATTGGAAAGGGTTTTAGGGCTGGGCGGCTGTATGTGATGCCAGTTGGAAGTCCTGTTGGTTTCTTTCTTTGGTTTGTCATTGCATTAAGAGCTTCTGGGGTACACGTCTGGCTCTGTGATCTGTTCCTTATTGTCTCGTGCGGGTATTGCAGTTTTGGGAATGCATTGGTGAGATTTTGTAGATGTTGGTCTCTGTCTGAGGTTGGAGCAGAAGTGCGGTTGTACCTCAGTGTTGGCTGTAGGACAATGGATCGGTGATGTGCCCGGGATGGAAGCTGGAGGCATTGAAGGTAGGCATAGCGGTGCGGGTAGGTTTTCGATATAGGGGTGGTGTTAATGACATCCCTTATTTGACCAGTGGTGTCTAGAAAATGGACCTCCTGTGTAGATTGGTCCAGACTGAGGTTGATGGTGGGGTGGAAGCTGTTGAAATCGTGGTGGAATTTTTCCAGAGAGTCTCCTTTCCATGGGTCCAGATTCCACCACGATTTCAACAGCTAGATTCACAATTATTTTGGAAATGAGATAATGTGGTCTTCACTTACAAATGAAGAACACCTCCAAAGGATGATCTACTCTCAAAGGTATAATTTCTGCTAAATGCTCTTATAGAGAAGAAATTATAATGGAAGTAACCAGTTTATCGTTTGCATTTTGCCATTTCAGTTGTTTTAATGTTTTTTTTTCCTTTCTTTAATAATAAAATAAACATGGTTGAAGACTGATTATTTTGCTTGGCCTTGATGGTATCCCATAAAGTATATAAAAGAACCCCTGTAACTAAAATACTGAGAGTCACATCGCCTGAAATAGTCTCATGAATAATCTGTATCAATAATTCCATCATTGGAGTATGAGAAACAATTAGTAAGAGGTGGCCTACCATTTCTTATTTCTCTAAACTAGATATTTTTAGTATTTTTTAAAAATAAAATAACCTGGCATTCAGCAATTTAAAAAATTACCCCTTTCCACTTCACACCAAACAAGAACTTATACCATCACACAGTAAACGTGCGTTCGAAGACCACGCACATGCCCAGGCACACAACACTCAACTCCTCCACTTGACATCTTTGGAAGCAATCTCATGAGGGAGAACCTTCTGTCATACACAAAACAAAAAACTTACCTAAGTGTAACTAACCAATACCATTCTAATGTTAGATTAGTTCTTCCTGGACTGCAGCGTACACAAACTAAAACCTAATCCTGCAACTACTTTTTTGTGGTGGACTTCTTCCCTCACGCATAGCCCCACTGAATCAGTGTGCTGACGAAGTCAAGGGGGCTCTATGCAAGCTCAAGTGTAGGTGCACAGGGAGGAATTTGTAGGATCAGGGTCTAAAGCTATACTGCAGGTATACGTTACTGTTGCTCTGTTTTCAGACCATTGTCATTTCACTTTTAACAGTCATTTTAAGATGTATTTCTGAAATGAGACTGAGAGCAATTTATAATATACATAATTAAGACATATCAAGTAGAAAGAACTCATCTGCTACACAAATAAATTTAAAATTTAGCCAGTTTAAAATACTCAGTTTGCTGCAATACCCAATGGTATTTACTTATAAATTTAGTGAAATGATGTTTTATTTATCTAATTTAGTACTTTGGAAAAAAAACGTTAAAAAGTTAGTAAAATGTGTTTAACAAGCAGTCCTTCTATTCATGCCAGCCTACCTTGTTCTTTGGATTGGATGTGTTCATTACACTTCGAGTCTCTTTTCCAGTGTATATGACAACACCAATTACTGTTCCTGGGGAAAATAAAAAGGGTTGATTATGAATTTTTACCAAATGGGTAGACGAAGAGTAAGATAATAGAATTAAAAACCTACAAGTAATTACAATCCTATAAACAAGCCACTTTTATAAGCAAAAACATCATGTAAGCACAAGTCTTTCTACATGTATAATAATATTTCACACTTTCTCATTTTAGCCATTGTAACAAAAGCTTCCTAGCATTAAAAAGCTAACAATATTTCATGGACCGTATGACAAGCTTTATCTAAATTTACCTTATTATGTTTATGTAAATCACAGCAGATGATGAACTGATAAATGCCATTCCATTGACATCACAGAGCACGCTAACAGCACTTCATGAACATCCACAAAAGTGATTATACTCTTTCATTGATGTCAGTGAAAGTAATAACACACTCTAAATTTTTAATGGTTAAAAATACATTTGAACTTAAAACCTTTTAAAACAAAACATTAAAAAACAGAGCACACACTATGTTCTAAAGACCCATTGACAGCCCCTGACAGTGAATTCTGATTTCATTCAACATTGCTGAATATTTTGCTTGTAGTGTTCCTGTAGCCATGTTGGTCCCAGGGTATTATAGAGATGAAGTTGGTGAGTTAGTATTACCTTGTCTCTCTAATATTACTGAATATGTGCAATGCAGTAACTAAAAATCAATGCAAGCTCTGCTGTCACTTACAAACTAGTAAAGATGAGCTATCACATTTCTTTATTTCATCAGAACATCATAAGTAGCCTTATATTTGTAAGAGGCAAAAATCTATATAGGAGTACTTTGAGTTCCTCTTACCTTCCTTCTGTCAGTTTTTACTTATAACATGACATAAAATCTGGTTAGCTATTAAGGAAAACTTAAAAAATATTATCACCACACTTACATCACTATTTCTGGTAGAATACTGAACACTTGTCTTTCATTTTCCCGAGCACTGCAATTTTTTGTGACTGTAAAATATGAAATCAGTTGCAATTCAAATTATATATTTGAATTGTCCCTCATTTTTAAAAAATGAAATGTTTTATAGCAACAATATGCTAAGCATGCCTTGCCTATTGTGGTGGCTTACCCTATGGCTCATCAGAAAGTTTAAATGTGGGACCTACAAACCTTCTTCTCACAGGTTAATGAAGGCAAGATACTTTAAATTTTTATTTTGATATTTTTAAAATGACTTAATCAGGACCACAACTATGGACTGAAGTGACTGTGCTTGCACCATGGAAGACAATACACATTTGAAAGCATGCATTCATGTTAAAAGGTCAAACGGTAAGGGTGGCTTGAAGTACGTGAGTGGGAAAGCAGGAGGTAGCTGAAAAGATGTGGGTAAAATTCTTGTATCCACATTCATTGCCAGTAATTACTAATGACCACCTAAAAATATTTACTTTTTTCTTTGAATACAGAGGGTCTATAAATTCAGCAGAATAAGGGATTAGTTGTACTTCAATGTTACTACTTATTAGATAATCTGGGTCTCTTATCACTGTAATATATCAACTTGTCACAAGCAACAGGTTATACATAAAAAGAAGAGGAGTACTTGTGGTACCTTAGAGACTAACAAATTTATTTCAGCATGAGCTTTCATGAGCTACAGCTCACTTCTTCGGATGCATAGAATGAAACACACAGACAGGAGATATTTATACATACAGAGAACATGAAAAGGTGGAAGTATGCATACCA
>NC_133770.1:193640729-193653622 GCF_003597395.2 Chelonoidis abingdonii
TCCCAGGAACAACATCAGAGCTGTCTGTCCAGAAGAGTGCAGTGCTAGGAACAGCTAAGATACTGCGCAGAACCCTCAAACTCCCAGGCCTCTGGTGGAGGACCCGAGGTTGAGGAAGACACAGACCACCCATAGGGATGAGAGGATAATTTTTTTTTTTTTTTTTTATAAATAAATCATGCAGAAAGTGAAAATTTTATATATGTAGAAGACAATACATTTTTACATACAATACTTTCTCCAAACAAAGTTACATTTATGTTACAGTTATATACTGCATGGACACCTCTCATAACGTAGAATCCCAAGGCTCAAAAACAAAATATTCTCCTATAATTCTTGGTTTTAGAAGTTAATCATAATAGAATCCCATTCCTGGATATGTGCTCCCACCAAATTACTATCTATATCTATATCAAAGGTCTAGCTAGTCTTGAAAGGGTGGGTCTTGTCAGGGAAACCCCACCCCCTTAGGCCTGAGGCCTAATGAGCAAAGCTATGGAGCAGCAGCTAAGCTTGTTTATCTGTACAAAGGGCATGCGAGGGCAGGAAAATGCGGTCAGGGCCCAAAATATAGGGGAACTGAAGCTGGAAAAGGGAACTAGGTGATAAAACAGCGGGTCCCAAGGCATGCCAAGTTCAGACAAATAACAGGACAAACCATAGATGGAAAGGTAATGGGTCAGCCTGCTTGTTTTTGATATTATATCCCAATAAGGCAATTAATATGTGTAACCAGCATGCTACGTTTTGCGGTTTTAACCTGTATAAGCTTGGTAAGATTTGTAAAAAGCAGAGCAGCCTGCCTCTTGCATGGGGTCATGCTGTCTCTCCCTGCATATATGCTTGTATGAAATAAAGGAGCCTCAGGCTGTCTGATCTAAAATCAACCGTGTGGTCAATTTTCTACAACAGTCTGTTCTGAAATATGACTCTCAACATGGCATTGCAAGGATCAATGATTTCCATACCAAATGTGCTCAATTTACAATACTGTTAAAATTATTTTCTCAGTGGCAGCACTGCAAACCAAAATTTTGTGCTAGATTATTTTCTTTTTATGTATCATTCTCAGTTACAAAGGGTCGGCAGGTCCAGTTATGCCCTGAATTACACTTATACAACCCCATTATGTTTAAACTATGCTCTCAGCAGAAACCAACTGAGGTTGATGCCAGTGGCCTTCTAAGTACCATGCTTGGGTTTACTTCAGGAGCTTGCCTCCACTATCACTTCACCTCTTGCACTGGACACTGCCTGCGAGCTGCAACAATGTATTTTTTCTTCAGTTTTTTAAAAATTCTAGCTTGTATTTCTCTATTCCAAAATTAACCATCCAGCTCTGCAAGCCGCTGTAGAAGAAGTTAAAAAACCCCCAGATGCTCACCAATGTCCCCAGTGGAAAAATTCCTTCCCATACAGTGGTCCAAATAGACCAGAGGTTCTCAAATTGTGGAGACCGGGGGTGGAGGGGTAGGTGGCAACTGGTGGGGCTTGGGGAGGGAATGCCACCTCTAAGCCCTGACTCATCTGGCCATCCAGTCTTGCATGTATAAAATGGTTACTCACCTTCTCATAACAGTTCTTTGAGATGTGTTATTCAATCAGGTGTGTGCGCACGCACGTGCACGTTGGCTAGAAGATTTTTCCCTTAGCAGCATCCACTGGGTCGGCCTGCGCTCCCCCTGGAGTCACGCCCCAATGGTGCCTAATATATAGGCCTGCAGACCCGCCACCCCTTCAGTTCCTTCTTGCCGACAGAGGGATAGGAGGGTAGGTATTGGAATGGAAAAGAACAAAAGTTACGAGAAGGTGAGTAACCATTTTTTCTTCTTCGAGTGCTTCTTCATGTCGATTCCAATCAGATGACTTCCAAGCAAAATTAGGAGATGGGATCGGAGCTGTCCACTGACTGGAGTACTGTCCTATCAAAGGCCGCATCATCTCTGGCCTGCTTAGTAATTGCACAGTGTGTGGTGAAAATGTGTATCGATAACCAGTTCGCCGCTCTGCAGATTTCCTGGGTGGGGACCTGAGCCAGGAAAGCTGTTGAATAAAGCTTGTGCTTCTTGTAGAGTGCGCCGTTATCGGGTGCACTGGGATTCCCGCTAGTTTGCAGCGCTCGGTAATGCAGGCCACAATCCACGATGAAACGCTCTGAGTCAAAACAGGCTGGCCCTTCATCCTGTCCGCTACTGAGACAAAGAGCTGTACCGACTTTCTAAGTGGTTTGGTCCTTTCTATGTAAAAGTCCAGTGCTCTGCGGATGTCGAGAATGTGGAGTCTCTGCTCCCCGTTACTCACATGAAGCGTAGGCTGATGTGCCCATTATTAGCGTCAGGGGTGGCTGTCGGGTGGCAAAGGGGACTCCTGAGCACAGCTGCTGAGCATCCATCCAACAAAGGAGTGAATCGAGGATGGGGCGAGGTAGGGTCATGATCCTATTGAAGCTGTCCCTGGGAGGTCTGTCCACTGATGCAAGCCAAGACCGCAGCGGTCGAAGCCTGAGTCTGGCATGTCAAACCACATACATACATACAGGCCACCATATGGCCGAGCAGTTTGAGACAATTTCTCGTAGTGGTGGTGGGGAACTGCCTGAGTCCCTGGATCATGGCGTTGAGGGCCTGGAATCTCGCCTGCGGTAGGAATGGTCTGGCTTGGGTTGAGTCCAGAACCACCCCTATGAACTCTATCCTCTGGACTGGGAATAGAGTCGATTTCACCTCTTTCAGTAGGAGGCCCAGATTCTTGATGGTGGCTCTAATGAATGCCACCTGAGCTTCCACCTGAGTCCTGAATCAGCCAGTCGTTGAGGTATGGGAACACCTGTACCCGATGCTTCCACAGAAAGGTGGCGATGACTGCCATGCACTTGGTGAAGACTCAGGGTGCTGCTGACAGGCCAAAAGGGAGAACAATAAATTGGTAATGAGAACTGTTGACCACAAACCTGAGGTACTTTCTGTGGTTTTGCACTATTGCTATGTGAAAACACGCGTCCTTCAAGTTGAGGGCAGCATACCAGTCAGATGGATACAGTGACAGGATAATGGAAGTCAAGGAGACCATGAGAAACCTGAGTTTCCTCACAAACTTGTTGAGGTCATGCAGGTCCAGGATAGGCCTTAGGCCGCCTTTGGTCTTCCATGTTAGGAAACAGCAGGAGTAGAAACCCTACTCCAGCGGAACCTCCTCCACAGCCCCCAGGGTTAGGAGCAATTGTACCTCCTGAATGAGAATTTGCTCGTGAGAAGGGTCCCTAAAGAGGGATGGGGAAGAGCGGTGGAAGGGCAGGAGGGCACAGAATTGGATTGAGTATACTCTCTCTACCATGTGAAGCATCCAGTGGTCCAAAGTTTTATGGGACCATGCACAGTAGAAAGGGGATATTCGGGAGGAAAACAGAAGGTGAGGTGAATCCAGTCTCTGGGTTGGTGCACTGTCCTCAACTGCACCTTCAAAATGCCAGTTTAGGGCCAGAGGGCGGGTTGGGCCGGCCTTGATTAGCAGAGGGATGTTATGTTCTCCTACCGCTCCAGTTCCTCCTCCTAGAATTGTCCTGGAGGTTCTGCTGCTGGAGCCTTTGAGGAGGTTTTGGGACGAAGTGTCTCTGCTGAGTGACAGGGATATGCAAGCCCAAGCATCTGAGGGTAGCCCAGGAGTCTTTTAGGCTGTGGAGCCGTTTGTGAGCCTTCTCTGAAAACAGAGTCTCACCCTCAAACAGAACATCCTGAATCATTTGTTGGACTTCGTAGGGTAACCCTGAGACTTGCAACCAGGCCCTCGGTCGTATAGTCACCCCTGTCGCCATGACTCTTGTGGCAGTGTCTAAGGCTGCATGCAGTGAAGCGCGGAAGACTAATTTCCCTTCTTCCATCAAGACAGTGAACTCAGACCGAGAATCCGAAGGGATGAGCTCTGTAAACGTAGCCATGGAAGCACAGGTATTATAGGAGTACCTGCTCACAATGGCCTGCTGTCGCAATATGGAGTTGTAACCCACCAGTGAAGTAGATTTTTCTACCAATGAGGTCAAGGAGTTTAGCATCTCTATTCTTTGGGGAAGGACCTTAGAAACCTGGTCTCTCCCGCTGGTTAGCCGCATCAACAACCAACAAGTCTGGAGGTGGATGAGAGTAGAGATGCTCAAAGCCTCCAGAGGGGACGAAATATCAGCGCTCATTGTGTTTAGCAGTAGGTGGCAGAGAAGCCGGCGTCTGCCATAGAGTTTTGGTGGTGTCCACCAGTATCTTTATGAGGGCCAACGCTACCCGTGAGGGCCCCAAGGGTACTAGGATGTCCACCATAGGATCCGCGTCCTCAACGACCTCCTCGGCTTTGATGCCCAAGCCTTGGGCAGCCCTGCAGAGCAACTGTTGTAGAACTCTGTTGTTCTCTAATGCAGGAGCTATGGATAACCCTGCCAACGCCTCGTCCAGCGACAAGGAGGAGGAAGTGTGTGCCGGTGGTGGAAGCTCCCCACCGTCTGCCCCAGACGGGTCATGTGACTTCTGGGGCAGCATTGGAGGAAGTGGTGCTGATGACAGTGCCAGGGCCGCAGGCGTCATAGCCAACATCGGCATTGGCATCAATCTCACAGGAGGGAGCTGCAATGGCACACTCACAGGAGCTGCCAGTGTCGGGGGTCCTGGTGCCGACACTGGCCCCAGGGCCATAGCTGCCTGCATTGAGGTCGACATCGACAACGATGCAAGCATGGGATACAAGTGTGTTGACGTCGTAAAGGCCAGTGCCAAAGTTGGAGCTGAGCACGATGCCAGAGTCATGACAGTGTTGATGGCGGTGCTGGAGGGAAAGGCGTCAGAACCGTAGGTGCCGGGTGCACTGCAGAAGGAAGGATGAAAGTGACAGAGGCAACTGAATACCTCACTGAGTGTGGGCCCTGGGTTCCTCCCTGGCCCTAGTGATAAGCCCAGGGAATCCAGAAGGGCCACTGAGGTAGGTTCTGCCACTGTGGAGGCCACGCCTGCTGCTCCCTTCTGTCTCTGCCCAACCTTGCTCTACGGCTTCTGCTCCTACTTGTGTGGTAGGAGTCGGGCTTTGACTCTGAGGTCTCAGAAACTGAAGACTACGGAGGAGCCTATCCTCGGTGCCTTGAACATCAAGAGCTCGGAGAGCGGGAAGGCTCTCTGTTGGAACGTGAAGGAGACGCTGAAGAGTAGCCTGCCTGGAGTCGTACTTCTCAAGGCTTAGCCAGAGGAGAATGGTCGTACGGCTTTTTCTTCTTTTGAGGCCCTGGCAAATGGGACCAATCTGGCTGGCCACTAGATTGATCCAGACTCTGAACTGGTAACTATAAACATCAACTGGCAGGAGAGAGAGAGAGACTAAAAAGCATATGCTAACTGCTGTATTCTCAATAAATGTAGCATATTGCCTTTTTCCCTGAAAAGAACCTGTGTGCTTCTTATAGGCATAACACAGGAACCAACCACTGGCAAGCAACTCATTTTACTTCACAGCAAATATCAACCAAATATAAGAGAGATTTGCCCCAGAAGAAATCTCTAAAAGTGCACAGCCCACAACCTCTTGCCCCTTATGGCACAGTTTGACCTCATGATACCTTCTGAAGCTCTTTAAAATATTTGAGTCCCCTCTTGCCCCTTCTGGCTGGTAAAGGTTGATACAGAACAATTGTGTCCAGGCTAATATATATTCTGAATGCCTCTTTTAGGGAAGAGATCACCCTGGAAAATAGTATATTATGATCAATCATGAAAAAGCCAACAGTTGATGCAATACATTTCATCTATCACTTCTCTCTCCAATCATCCATTTCTAGGTGAGATTCAGAAAGCAAAACTAAAATTCTAGCTTCATGTAATATCTGCCAGTATCCTGGATACTTCACAGTTGGGTTCCACAGCAGAGCATAGCATAAAGACAGTGTTGGTAGCACTGAAAGAGAACAGTTAGAAGTCACATATCGATGCTCACACCAGTTGACCTCTCTTCAGCTTTCCCATACTGGTATACTGGCTCACCTGCATGACACACCTGGACATAACAGTGCAGCACTGAAATTTAACTCCAAACATTCCTTTCTAATGGGACCTGAAGTCCATCTGAAGGTCTCACAGGAGTCTACACTGCTCTCCCCCTTCATCAACTTCATGAGACCATTTGGAGAGGTGGTGTGACATTTATCATCCTCAAGTCCAGTGGTACACAAACTATTTTAATGAGCTATTACATGTTTTTGTTAACACTTCAGCTTAAGATGACTTAGTTCTCAAGTTTCTTCAGAATTCTTTGATGAATACTACACAGTCCTGGTGACTTGTTGCACCTCAGGACTTGCCTACACTACTTAGTTCGACCCCATGCAGATATGCAACTTCAGCTGTGTGAACAGCATAGCTGAAGTCGACGTACTTAGATCTATTTACTGTGGTGTCTTCACTGCAGTAAGTCGACAGCTGACACTCTCCCGTTGACTCCACTTACACTCCTCCTTCTGGTGGAGTACCAGAGTCGACCGGAGAGCGCTCAGCAGTTGATTTATCACTTCTATACTGGACGTGATTAAATCAACCCCTGCTGGATTGATTGCTGCCTGTCGATCCAGCTGGTAGTGTAGACAAGCCCTTAGTGTATTCATTTGTTCCAGCATTTCCTCAGTATGATTGTACTTAAGCATTATTAGACCTGAGGTAGGTAGCTTCCAGTATTTTCTTTGGTGAAAAATGATGCCAAGAAATCATCAAACGTCTTTGCAATGTCCTTATCCTCCTTAATCGTTCCCTTTACTTCCTGATCTGATTATCTTGTAGGATTATTGCTTCTGACATACTGAAAGAATTTCCTCATATCTGTTCTTGGCAATTTATTTGCTCTTCAAATTCTCTCTTTGCTACCCTAATTATTATCTTACACTATAGTTTATGCTCTTTTTAATTAGGCTCATTAGGGGTGGTTTTCCATTTTCTGAAAGATATCTATTATGTTTTAAAAATCTCTTGAACACTGTCATTTAAAGAGTGTTTTCTCCTGGTCCATTTTGTTTACAGATATTCATAACATCTGCAACTCCATTGTGATATGTTTAAGTATTTTAATATCCTGATTCTTTTACTTTAGGGATTTTGATTAGCATCCTCAATTTTTTCAAATGAGCTTTTCTAAAGTTTAGGATCTCAGCCTTCTTTTGGTAAGATATTGCCTATACGGTCTTTAGGGGACACACACTGAGGTAGCAAGTAGGGTTAAGAATCTTGTCATTTGTTCTAATCATAAAGAGTTCCCTGGACAATCTGTGTGTGATCCATATATGATTTACTGTTTATTTACATTTAATTACACACACAAAAGAATGCCTATCCTGGGCTCTATATCCCCTCTGTCAAATTAAAAGCACACTATAAATATAAATACAGAACAAAAATAAGAGGACATTTCCCCCATGCTCTCAAACATACAAGATGGCAAACACTATTACTCAGATCAGAATATCTATTCACTAAAATTTCACAAAAGAAATGCCATCCCCAGTATTTTCAACCCTCCTCAAAAATACGCCTGCTCAGAACTATGGATTATCCATAGCTGGGACAAGTACAGCAGCCACTTGCTAAGTAATACAGATTGAGAAAAGCACATAACACTGGTGGTGTACTCTGCACTGGCTTCCCAGTGAGAAGAGTTCAGTCTAGGGTCTCTGAAAAGATATTCAAAGCCCTCCATGGAATTGTCCAAGCTATCTGAGAAATCACCTTCTATCCTGAGCCTCCAATAATAGTTGCATTCCACTGGAATTAAACAACTGTCAATCAACAGAGACAGCCCTGTGAGTGAAGGAGACAAACCTTCCACAGGAGCTGGCATTAGACTATGGAACATATTGCCTGTACAGATAATGACCGCTAAACTCATGGCATTCAGAACTTAACGAGCAACTCATCTCTTCAGCTTTGTTTCTCTCCTCAATAGCTCACAGATATACCACACACTTTTTCTAACAACTATTCAATGTACACCAACAGACAAAAAAAGAAGAAAAGACTAACTGATTCGTTACTTTCTTTTTAACACTCTGAAGGCACTCAGACATTGTAGCATTGGGGGTTAAGTACATAGACAGACACGCAGACAAATAGGCTAGTCAGACCTGGTATGAAAGTTCTTTTCCAGTTGTGCAATTACATAGGCTACACCTTTATTTTTTATATGTGATAACTTTGCACAAGTGATACATGTCTTTGTGACCACAAAGCTCCATTAGTGTAATTCCCTTTTAATAAGTCTCTCAGCAGGTCTCTCTCAATGATTACAGTTCTTTCAGAATATAGCATTATATTGGTTCACAGTTTCAGCTATCCTGGTCATATTATACCTAGCCTGCTCTGTTTACTTAATAGATCATACAATGGGCTTTTTATTACAAGTTTTTCATTTTTAAATTGTTCTCTTTTAAAAAGGAAACTGACAAGATATCTCAGTAAATACAATAATAAAACACAGTAAAAGATAAATGATTTTAAAAGTGAGTGATTAAATATAAAATGGCCCACCTAGTTTTCAAAACTTTTAACTGTGAAGTCCCTGGTCACATTCACAATCTCCTTCTGTGCTTATTCTTAAGACTTTGCATTCATTCCCATTTTCATGAAATCACCATGATTTCCTTTAGCCCTAACCAATGGAATAGAGGATCTCTACACCTAAGCAAGCAAACTGAAAATGCAGTTAAACTGGGCATGATTTGGGATATAGAGCCAAAATATCCAGTAAAAGCAAAAGTTAAACAACACTAACAGCAAAAAAATTCCTTCTAAAATCTCCACTCAATACATTAATGTTACCACACACTTGATATACGTGAGCACACATAAAAGGCACATATCTATTTAAATATACATAGGATGCCATTAGCAATGGTTTACATCAACATTTATATATATATATAGATAGATAGATAGATATAGATACACACACACACACACACACACACACTCACTCATATATATATATGGTATATATCTTGCAGATACATACTGCTGATACTGGTCAGGGTCATTTGGAGAGTCAAGGTCAGGCTAGGAAAGAGTGTTTAGGGAATTATGTGGGGAATACCTCAGAAACCTTCAGCTCTGGTTGCTGCTGTCCTGACAATTTTTAGAGGAGAAAGACCACAAATCAATAGTGCGGAGGATCAGTAACAGAAGTCTAATGTAAGTGTATAAGGGATTCGATGCACAGTAGATAAGGTGATCCAGATTGCCAGTGCCCATCAAAATATTTTCATATGTAACATTTTAGAATAGTTTATTAAAAAATGCACATGTATAAAAAATGCACATGTATAAACAAGCAGAAATAAAGCCCAAATGGCTATAATTGTATGGAGTTGACAAAAGGCACAATCCTGACACAAAGCCCCTCCCCCAATTTTTTCCCCGCTGAAAACCATTGGGATGATACAGCAGGTCAGTGAAAAGGTCACCAGATTTTTTTTTATTTTTAAATGGGCAAAACAATGTATTTTTCTCTAGCCTTGTTCTTGGAAATAGTGAAACTGTTTTGGCTGAAATTTTCCCAAGTATGGAACATTTCAGCCCAAACAATTCAAGTTTGGTACTGTCATGAGCAACAGAAACAGGGTCTTATAACTGGAAGTGTCAGGCAACCTTAGTAACAGGGCATGCTACCAGCCACACCTATAATTACAAAACCAGTTTTCTGTGATTCATTTTAGATACTCAACAATAAAAAGAAAGATGGAATGTTGGCATTCAAACAATGACAGACGATCTTCTATCTACTTTCACTGTGAATCTCCAAATTTTTAAAAGGCTTAGTTTTCTCAGTTTTTTTAAATTTCATCATTCCTGAAGGTAACACACACTAAACTTTTGGGTGTGTGCGTGCTCACATGTGTGCGAGTGCATGTATGGGGAAATAGTTTCCATCATTGTTTGGTCAGTGTAAGCACAACAAAGGGGGAGAGGAAAAACCTTTCTTTAAAAAAATTTGATTGTACAACCACAAAAAAATGGTATGGGGACTCATGAATTATCCAAAATTACTTTAAATTTTTTAAAAGAAAACTGACTAGATTTCATGTTTGCAGGGTTTTTTTTAAAATATTAGTATCAGTACAGTACAGAGTTTAGGTATTATATGACTAAATGAAAACTCTTATGCAGAGAATGTTCTACATTTCTCCGATTATTAATTAATACACCATTTCATCTTATGGAGCATCCTTTACAATATATGCAAGTAAGGAACCTGAAATTTAGTGAAGATTGGAAACATCTGTTTTTATTCAGCGCTCACTGTGTGCTACCGTTAGTACTGCACTTTAACTGAATTTTCCCTCAGGGTGTAGTCTCAGAAATTTACAATAAGTTATCATATACACAAAATGTCATCACACACACTTCAGTAAGAGTGTACATTAAGCTAAAGGGGAAGAATTACATAGGAAGTTTCAATTAAAGAAAGTAACAGGTGAGCATTTAAGGTACTGTGCAAAGGACAGAACAAGTCAAACAACAAACCGACAGTACGGGATATTGATAAGGATAAAAAAGAAAGACAATAAGCAGGAAGACATATTTGGATATAAAGTTAGAAAGTGAGACTCGGGAACAATAGTCACATCATGAACACTTTTGAAAACCATTAAGTTAACTTTGTAAAATAGGATATATTGCCGCTGAAGAGCTTTTAAGTACATCATAAACTTTGACACTGCAGCATGCATCATTGCTCACCTGAAGCAACAACAGTGCTTGCCCATAGTGTATTTTCTATGCTGAGGCTTTCGTGAACAGTTGGACCACTGTCTTCCTGTTAAAAATATGAACAACATGTAAATCAACAATACTCTACTACCCAAGTTTATAACTAGAGATTTGAGAATGATGCCAGATCACACACGAATAAAAGCAAGAATAAAAGCCTGTCAAATAACTCTCCTGTACCCTCAGGCCAGCCATTCCATAACAGTATTCATTGTATATGGATTTTTATACGTATATAAGAGAGGCCATCTTCCTTAGATATTGAAGTGAAATATTTCATAGACATTACAGCCAGAAGGGACCACTAGGTCATCTAGTCTGTCCTCCTGCATATGACAGGTGATTACATATCACCTAGATACCCCATGATGATCCTAGAATGCTACAGAAGAAGGCAAAAAAAACAAACAAACCCTGAAGGTCCCTGCCAAACTGACTTGAGGAGAAATTCCTTGTTGATTCCAAATCTAGCAGTTTGACCCTATGCATAAGAGACATCCTAGCCAGGCATGTAAGAAAGATTATTCTCTCTATCACCTCGGAACACTGATGAACCCTGTCAGGTGCCTCATCTCATCTCTGATGCTTCAGAGGATGCATCTAGGTGGTGAGGATGGGATATCCTTCCTAACCCCAGAGGCAAGTGACTGCAGCCCTGAAGCATGAGATTTTATCATAGATACTGTCCTAATGCAGAGCTGCAAGTGTAATGAGCATGCTGAGGACAATGCAGGCATTCCTGTTTTCTCTGTAGCCTATGAAAAAAGGGGGATGAACAGGGGAATTAATAGATTCACAAATTTCAAGGCCAGATAGAACCACCATCCACACCAATACCATCCTAACACACATGCGCATGTGTGCAAAATTTCCTCCAGAAACTGGATTAAAGCATATATTTTAGAAAGATATCTATTCTCATTCTAAAGACTCTAAGAGATGACGAGTCCACCAACTCCCAGTTAAGCGGTTTCAGTGTTTAATTATGCTCACTGCTAGGAAATTGTATCTTAGTTCAAAATAGAATTTGTCTAATTTCAACTTCCAGCCATTGGATCTTGTTTTGCCTTTGTCATCAAGACTGAAGAGCCCTACACTACCAGATAGATTTTTCATGTGTAAGTACCTAGAGATCATGATCAAGTCACCTCTCAACCTTCCCTTCGATAAGCTGAATAAGTTGAGCTCCTTTAGACTCACATTATAAGGCTTGTTTTCTGGTCCCTGGATCATTTTTGTGTCCCTCCTTTGAACTCTCTTCAGTATTTCCATACCCTTCTTGAAGTGTGGACGCCAGAACTGGACACAGTATTATAGCAGTGGTCTTACCAAGAATGTGTACAGAAGCAGGATTATGTCCTTTCTTTATCCTGATATTCCCTTTATACACTGAAGGATCACATTAACCCTTTTTGCCACTGCACTGAGAGTTCATGCTGAGGCAATTAACTACTGATATTTGATACCCTGAATGTGACTTTATTTATGCTCATACAGAATCTCACTGAAGTCAACGGGGCTTCACAGTAGCATAGGTGTATGCCTAGGTGGATCAGTTTGCAAAATAAGGACTCAAGTACATAGTCACAGGTTAATTAAAAAAAGAAAAATGAGTTGCTCTATTCATTATGATCATGTTAGTTATCTTTTATTAGTAACTTTTTATTTTTTTTACCACTTTCTTTGTAACTCCAATGACAAGACAGCAACCTTCGGTAGTTTTACAATTTTTAATATTCATATGTACACTCTTACGCAGTCAAAGTACACATTTAAAATCTAATAGGAAAATCTATCCATAGTTACCTGAAAATTTCCTTTCTTCAAGTAATAAGGTCCACAGACCCATCAAAAAAGACGGTTACTCACCTGTGTAACTGTTGTTCTTCGAGATGTGTTGCTCATATCCATTCCTGTAGATGTGCACGCCGTGTGAACGTTCGTCGGAGACTTTTACCCTAGCAACACTCGGTGGGCCGGCAGGGTGCCCCCTGGAGTGGCACCGCTATGGCGCCAGATATATAACCCCCCCATCAACACCCCCGAGAGCTCAGTGTCTGGGCAGGGAACCCCCCATCATCCCCTCAAGAGCTCAGAGTCTGGGCAGGGAACCCCCCC
>NC_133770.1:193653775-193673867 GCF_003597395.2 Chelonoidis abingdonii
CTTTGAGATGATTGCTTTATATCCTTCCGTAGGTGTTCCAAGCCTTCCTAGGCTGGTGGGTCGGAGCGAAACTTGCGGAATAAGATCGCTGAGCAAGTGGCATCGTCTTTCTTGATGTTGCAACCACGCGTAGTGAGATGTAAAGTAATTGCACGCGACAGTGTAGTGCGGCATATCTCCTGGATGAACGTGGCCAGGAAGAGGGGAGAGTTGGCCGAGTAGAGGGCGGTGAGGTGGCCAATTGGGCGTGAGCCAAGTCATAGCACGGTCCGAGTACAACGTCACCTGTGAGGCCTTGGGAAGAAATGGGCATACTTTCTACGCTCCGCTACTGCATAATAGCTGGGGCGAGCATCTAAAGATTTAGTCCTCTGGATGTAGAGAGCGATGCCCGGCGAATCCAGATGTCAGCTCGGTCCCTGCGCAATCATGCGACTTGGGGAGAAGACGGTAGAAACTGTCTTGGTTACTATGGAAGCAGAGACCACTTTGGAGGAAAAGCGTGGTGTGGTCGTAGCTGCACCTTATTTTGTGAAGTAGTGTTAGGGAGTCTAGCCACAAAGCATGGAGCTCAGAAACCCGTCTGCCGATGATAGTACCAGGAAGGCGTCTTCCAAGACGGAGAGCAACGAGCAGTGCTAAATGGCTCGAGGGAGGGGCCTGAGCTAGACAGCAACAAGGTTAATCCAGGAGGAAGGCGGCTTAACCGGGGGTAGAGTCTCTCGATCCCTTAAGGAATCTTAGACTTGGGTGAGAAAAGGTGGAACTGCCCGACTCTCCGAGGATGGATGGAAGGTGGAGATTGCGGCTAGATGCACCCTTATTGAGGATAGTGCTAGGCCTTGCTCCTTGAGGTACAATAAATAGTCCAAGACCACAGGAACCGAAACGGCTTCAGGAACAAGGGAACGCTGTGTACACCAATGAGAGAACCGATTCCACTTGGCGAGATATGTCACCCGCGTGGAAGGTTTCCTGCTCCCCAAAAGGACCTGTTGGACCTGGCTGGAGCAGCGGTGCTCAGATTGGTTTAACCAGACAGTAGCCACGCTATTAGGTGCAGGGACTGAAGGTCCGGGTGGTGAAGCCTGCCGAAGTCCTGCGTTATAAGATCCGGGCAAAGTGGTAGCGGTATCGGAGACGCTAGGGACAGGTCGAGCAGCAGGGTGTACCAGTGCTGCCTCGGCCATGCCGGAGCGATTAGGATCATCCTGGCCCTGTCTCTGCGGAGCTTGAGCAGGACTCTGTGGACTAACGGAAAGGGTGGAAAGGCAGAGTAGACCCCCTTTCCAGGGAATGAGGAACGCGTCCGAAAGAGAGCCCGGGGAGCGACCCTGAAGGGAGCGGAACACCTGGCACTTCCTGTTCTCCTTGGAGGCAAAGAGGTCTATTCGGGGAAAGCCCCACTTCCGGAAAACAGAAAGTAGGATGTCCTGACGGATGGACCACTCGTGGGTCAGGAAGGATCGGCTCAGGCGGTCCGCGAGAGTGTTCCGGACCCCTGGGAGAAAGGAAGCTACCACGTCTATCGAGTGGGCTATACAAAAGTCCCACAGCCGCATCGCTTCTTGGCGAAGGGGAGAAGATCGTGTCCCTCCTTGCTTGTTTATGTAATACATGGCCATTGTGTTGTCCGTGAAAATCGCAACACAACGGCCTTGCAGATGTTGACGGAAGGCTTGGCACGCCAGTCGGACTGCTCTCAGTTCGTGGACATTGATATGGAGCTTCAGTTCCTGCAAGGACCAAAGGCCTTGGGTGCGAAGATGCCCCAAGTGTGCGCCCCACCCCAGAGAGGAAGTGTCTGTTGTTAGAGACACCGAGGGCTGAGGCGGATGGAACGGTCGACCGGCACACACCAGAGAGGGAGTCAACCACCAGTTGAGGGAGCCCAGCACGTGTGACGGGATCGTGATTAACATGTCTAGGGCATCCCTGCGCGGGCGGCAGACCGAGGCAAGCCAGGTCTGAAGAGGGCACACGCGTAGCCTTGCGTGCTTCGTCACGAAAGTGCACACAGCCATGTGACCGAGTAGAGTGAGGATGGTGCGGACAGAGGTTGTTGGGAAGGCTCGTAGTCCCTGAATGAGGGAGATCATAGATTGGAACCTCTGTGGGGGCAAGCTGGCTGTTGCAAGAGTGGAGTCCAGCATCGCCCCCTATGAATTCTATCCTCTGGGTAGGAAGTAGAATGGATTTGTCTAGATCGATGATCAAACCTAGACATGAGAACAGGTCTTTGATGATATTTACAGGAGCGGTAACCTGAGCCTCGGAAGTCCCTCGAATCAGCCAGTCGTCGAGATATGGGAAAACATGAACTCGACGATGACGGAGGTGGGCGGCGACTACCGCCATACACTTCGTAAATACCCGAGGGGCCGAGGAGAGGCCGAAGGGAAGGACCACAAATTGGTAGTGATGACGATTTACCATGAAGCGAAGAAACCTTCTGTGCAGTGGGTAAATCGCGATATGTAAATATGCGTCCCTCATGTCGAGAGCAGCGTACCAATCTCCTGGATCCAGGGAAGGAATGATGTTCCCCAGGGACACCATGCGGAACCTGAGCTTCTTGATGAACTTGTTCAGAGCTCACAGGTCTAGAATGGGCCGGAGACCCCCTTTCGCCTTGGGGATTAGGAAGTATCTGGAATAGAACCCTCTGCCCCTTAATAGCTCTGGAACCTCCTCTATGGCTCCCAGCGCAAGGAGCCTCGAAACTTCCTGCTGAAGGAGTTGTTCATGAGAGGGGTCCCTGAAAATGGACGAGGAGGGAGGATGGGAAGGTGGGGTCGAAACAAACTGATGACGGTAGCCACATTCCACCGTGTTGAGGACCCAGTGGTCCAATGTTAGCTGGGACCAGGCAGGGAAGAATGCAGCGAGGCAGTTGGCGAACTGAATGGGATCCTGGGAGGAAATTGGTACAGTGCTCTCGGGCGCACCTTCAAAAGTTTGGCTTCGGTCCCACTGGTGGTTTGGTGGGACCGGAGTTGTTACCCCCTTGAGGACCAGACTGGCGTCTATGAGAGATCCGGCCTCTCCTCCTGGAGAAGTCCTGTCTCAGTCGAGGTGGGGGGTAGGGTCGCTGGGGTTGGGGTTGGAAGGACTGCCTCTGAGTCTGCGGCGTGTGCATTCCCAGCGAACGCATGATCACGCGATTGTCCTTCAGACTTTGGAGGCGAGGGTCTGTCTTCTGGGAGAACAGACCCTGACCGTCAAAGGGTAGGTCCTGTATCGTATACTGCAGTTCCAGTGGTAGACCTGAGGCTTGCAGCCACGATATGTGCCTCATAGCGACCCCAGAGGCGAGAGTTCTAGCGGCCGAGTCAGCGGCGTCCAGCGAGGCTTGGAGGGAGGTCCTTGCAACCTTTTTCCCTTCCTCCAGGAGAGCTGAGAACTCTTGGCGGGATTCCTGTGGGACAAGCTCTACGAATTTGCCTACCGCCTCCCAGGTGTTAAAATTGTATCTACTCAGGAGGGCTTGCTGATTCGCCACCCTGAGCTGGAGGCCTCCTGCAGAGTAGATTTTCCTGCCTAACAAGTCGATGCGCCTGGCCTCCCTCGATTTGGGCGCAGGAGCTTGTTGGCCATGGCGCTCCCGTTCGTTGACGGATTGGACCACCAGCGAGCAAGGAGGAGGGTGTACACAAAGGTATTCATAACCTTTCGATGAGACCATATATTTGCGCTCAACCCCTTTGGCTGTAGGTGGTACCGATGCCGGGCTTTGCCAGATTGTATCTGCCCAAGCCTGTATGGAGCAGATAAAGGGGAGCGCCACCCTCGTTGGGGCCTCTGTCAAGAGAATGCTGACTACTGGGTCATCCACCTCAGGAACCTCCTCCACGGGTAAGTTTATGTTGAGAGCCACGCGGCGGAGAAGGTCCTGGTGAGACCTAAAGTCGATTGGGGGCGGTCCAGATGTTGCTGTCCCCGCCACTGCCTCATCTGGGGAAGAAGTGGAAGAGACCCCAGGGACCAAAGGGTCTTGGAGAGACTTCTGGTCGTGCGGGATGTCCTGGGCCTGCTCTTACTGTTCCAAGCCCTGGGCAGGGGAGCACTCGGTCCCTGCTGGAGGGGGTCTGCTCACCGTGGACCCCGGTGCCCGATGTTCGGACGGGACGGAGTGCGGCGGCGGATGGTGGCCACCTTGGCCCTGATGATAAGCCCACGGGGTCCAAAAGGGCCACTGATGAGGACCTTGCTGGTTGTCCGACTCTCCGTATGATGCCGTCTCGGCATGGGAGGAGATCGATGGCTGACGAGATGGCCATGGAGGAGCGGAGACCGTGTGATGCAGGTCTCTGCAGCCACTGGAACAGTCCCTGTGCAGTGCTGGGGAGCGGCACCGGGAGTCCTGACGGTGCCGAGAGCGCGACCGGGACCTACAACCAGTGTGGTGCCGGGAGTCGCCGTGCCGAGATCGGCTGCGGGAAGTACGGTGCCGTGAGTGGTGCCGAGATCTGGATCGGTGCCGGTAATGCCTGGACGGTAACTGGGATCTCGAGCGGTACCGCGAGTACGACCGGTACCTTGATGGGGAACGGTACCGGGACTTCGAGTGGCCACGGGACCGGGATCGGCAGCGAGACCGTGAGCGTCTGTGGGACCTGGAACGACGAAGTTCCATGGTGCCGGGTGAACAAGGTTGTAGAAGGGCCGGCTTGCCTATAGACTGGGGGACCCGCACCGGTGGTGCCAGGGGTCGAAGCAGCTCAGGCTCCGTTAGGGCGATCAGGTCTCGTGCTGCGGAGAACACCTCCGGGGTGGAAGGCACGATGAGCTCAACCGCGGCACGTGCCGGGGAGCTGGTAGGCACCGGATTTGATGGCTCTTCCGAGGCCGGAATCAACAGTGCGGCGGACGTCGGTGCCGCGGAAGATGGTAGCGCCGGGCGGTCCGGTTTGGCTAAGCGCTCTGACTGCGGTGTGCATATAGCGGCCGCAGGAGGCTTGCACTTCTTGCCCCGAGGCGAGAGCGAGCGGTGCCGGGCAGAAGCTGGTGCCGGAGATTGGTGACTCGGCGTCTTCGCGGAAGGTATGCGTTGCGGTGCTTGGTCCCGGTGCCACAGACGGTGCCGAGGATGGAGGAGTTAGCGCTGCCTCCATTAGTAACTGTTTCAGGCGAATGTCCCGCTCCTTTTTAGTTCGGGGCTTGAACGCCTTACAGATCCGGCACTTGTCCGTCAGATGAGATTCGCCCAAGCACTTAAGGCAGGAGTCGTGGGGGTCTCCTGTGGGCATCGGCCTACGACAGGCCACGCACGGTTTGAAGCCCGGTGATCCGGGCATGTGCCCGGTACCGGGGTAGGGGAAGGGGCTAACCCCCGATCCCTTCTAACTATCTACAAAAAACTACTAATAGAACGATAACTAACTACTAACTACTGTTAAAAGTTCAACTATATACAAAATTCAAGAGAAAACGAGTGAATTGCTAGGGAGGTGGAGAAACAGTTAGACTGCGGTCCACAGTTCCAACAACCGACACGGGCGGTAAGAAGGAACTGAGGAGCAGTGGGCCGGCAGGGGTATATATCCGGCGCCATAGCGGTGCCACTCCAGGGGGCGCCCTGCCGGCCCACCGAGTGTTGCTCCGACGAACGTGCACGCAGCGCGCGCACACCTACTGGAATGGATATGAGCAATCACTCGAAGAAGAATAGGTATTCCAGTCTGCTTGCAGCTTGAGGGCAGAACCAAACCAGTCAGTAACTGGCAACAGAGGAATGACCTGTCTCCTGAAATTTCCTCCATTTGAGAATTTCCACAACCAGAATAATTTAAGTTTATTTTCTTAAATTCTAAGATCATATTAAATATATTTTGAGGCAAAAATCACAACAATTTCTCTTACTGCAGCATGGTAAACTTCACCTGCTAATGACAACACACACAAATCCTTGAATAAACAACAAGGAGTCCTAGTGGCACCTTAGAGACTAACAAATTTATTTGGGCATAAGCTTTCATGGGCTAAAACCCACTTACTTTTCTATTCTGGAGGATCCATTTGTCTCCATGGTGGGCCCAATCTGCAGAACTTAATTTCTGAAGAAAGGAAATGTTCAGGTAACTACAGATAAACTTTCGTATTTTTCATGCCAAGATTCACTGATCTATTACAATGGGACTTACATAACAGTGTGGAAAGTAGAATCATTCTTTAAATGTAGGCAGCAAAAAGGTAGTAGTTTTACATATAAATATCTCTTCCATCTTCCTTTATGGGTGGAGAAGACTTTTGTCAAAACAAAGGAAATGGCATTAGCTAAGATTAGAGGACCCACATATAGAATTAGATGAACTAATGGACATCTAGGAGATTTCAATACAGGATACATGACTACTGTGCCCCAGCAGTGTCAGTGCTCTTAAGGACTAAATTTTGATGCTTACCTGAAGGAGGAAGATTTCTTGAACATATTTACGGAGTGAATGCTATGACAGTTGTGAGAATTAAAGGTATAAACTGGGTCTCACTAGAGAAAGTTCCCAACTTCAAAAAAAAATAAAATCTGACAATAGCCACCAAGACAACTACTTCAAGGGCTATGAAATATATTGACCCCTGCTGCAAGGGCTCAATCTGAGGAGTGCTGTAAGGAGCAGAATGAGGTTCCAAGGTCCTGTTCTATGAACTTGCAGGATTGAAATATGGTTGATGTCCTCAGGAAGCTTTTAAACGTTCAGATTTGTACAAAACATCCTCTTTTTGACCATGTTAATAACAATATACCACACAGACTTGACCTATTTGCTTGGACACTCATATAAACACAATTAAATCCTCCAGGGTTATGGTGACTCAAAGCTATGTTTCATTGGTTTAACACAGTAGTACAGACTGAAGAATTCGTTCTATTTGTTGACTTCTCTTTTGGAGTCCATGAGAGCAATAACACTTCATCCAATTATTCATTTTAAACTTGTCTGGTCCTGGATGGAGGACTGGTCTTGCAATAACTGACCTCCTCTGTAAGACAAAGACATCTGAAGATCCAGTGCTATGTTAAGCAAGTTTGAGCACCATAGCCTCTTTTATAACTGGTAACTTGCGTACAAACAAAGCCATCTTCTCCCACAGATGGAATTGGTAACGGGCCATCACTGCCTAGTAAATTAGCTATCTTAATCCCAAGAGAAGAAGAGCATACCTTTCTCCCAAGGGTATCCATCTTCCCCTGACTAGCCACAGGAGCCGAATGGGCTTGACCAGACCTGAACTTATTACTAGTTGCAGCAACCAACAAAGAAGTTGGCACGAAGTGAGCATGAAAATATGCAATCCCCTCATGAGGTATCTGACAGAGTTTGTCCACTTTCTTAGGGACAGGTTGGCAAGAAGAGGAGGTAGCAAAAACAGCTGTAGCAGGTTGCAAAAGACCATCCAATATGGGTAACAGCATCCTATTCCTGGGAGGAGCACTATGAACATCAAATACAGGATGTGATGCCTCTTTCACAGTAACCAAAAGTAAGTTCAAAGTCAATGCAATGTGACCCACTAGTTCATGGAATTGCAAAGCTTCTTGAGAGGCTGAAGCAACACCTACATGCTCATCAGGCTACAATTCAGGATCTAAGTCTGAATCAAATTGACCTTGCTCAAAAAGAGGACCAAACTTCTCATCCTCTTCTTCAGACAAAGCATACGGGACCACTGACTGAGTTGCAGATGGATCTGATGGAATCATATCCGAAGATTCACTTCTCCATCCACAAACTGGATGATTCAGAAACTCCTGTGTTCGAGTCCAGTAAGTCCACAGAGCCCAGGACTTCCAGTCTCGCCAATAATTGGAATCCAAGACTATATCCCCAGGAAGAGGCATAAAGTGTCCAGAAGACAGAGAAAATCCGGACTTGGGTGACAAATGTGGATGGTTCAGATCTTTTAACTCTTCCTTTGTCCTCTTCTAACTGAAGATCTGATCTCAAATCTGCTATGGTTCTCACTGCAGATAGTAATGGCACCAGAGGATGTGGCAACATAAAAGGTGAGGAGGATCCTCCTGATGATTTTGTGGGAGTCTTAGAAGGAGGTGGCAAGGATGGATCTGGAGAAAGGCTCACAATATCTTCTATTTTACTACTCTCTTCAAGAGAAAGGGATATAGCTCTCAGAACCCACAAAGTCTTTCTCTTTCTCTCCCACAATGGTCTCTCTTTTGGATCAGAGGAACACACAGATGCTGAATGATGAACATCATCTGTCACAGTAATAGTCTTTTTTGGATCTGAAAACCGCCCAGGAGTTGCAACAGACAATGGTGCTGACCTTGCAGGCTTAAGCATTACTGAATCAAGAGAGGCGTAGTTCTGTAACCCTGGACTGTGAAACTAAATGCAGAACTGATTTAGGTTTCAGTCAGAACTGCAGAGTATGTATCTGAATTGGACAGATCCAGTAAGTCTGACACACCGGATCTGGCACTGTTCACACTGGCCCTCTTCTCCCTCACCTTTTTCTTCTGAGTCAATATAGCCAGAACTGGGGGCTTGGTCATAGGCTCCCCAGCCACCATCTGGAAAGATAGTGCCTTTGACATCCTAACAACCACTATGGTGGCAAAAAACATGGAGGCAACTTGATGAGGCAAGGCATTCTCCTGCCATCAGTGACTGACAGGTTGAGTTCTGTCCCTAAGCTGCAAGCAGACTGAAGTGTCAGATCTGTACCAGATCTGTGGACCACAGGATGAAGAAGGATTCTGAATTTTAATAGAAAGAGGGAGATTATATTGATACAGTTTAATTTTTTAGTCTGTTAATCTTGTATTTTGAGATGGAGAAAAGCCATTGCACCAGTGTAGCTTTTTTCTTTGCAGTATATTTTTGTGCTTTTGTTTTTGTAAAACTTTGAATATACTAACATCAGAAGAAAAGAAAAGTGTAGATACATGGCCGTGAAAATGCACAAGCAATTATACAGCGGCTTTTGTCAAGAGCTCTTCGCTCTCTAAGTGACTAAATTTAATATGTACCTTTTAAAGTTTTTTCCCCATGTTTTAAAAGTGGAGGGCAGAGATAAAAAGGTGAGCAGTGTTCATGGAAAGCTGGATTTTATAAAGCCAACTGAGAAGAAGAATCTCATCCCATGTCCGCTGGCCTCTCTTCACCACAGACAGGATGCCTCTTCTAGCTGACAAGTGACCCTATTAAACCACTTTTTTCTGCTGCAAGCACAATATTATGTCAAGGCAGCTGAACCCCCTTCCATTCATGTCTTCCTTATAAGATACTGATTGGTGATGAAGCTCACTTGGCTTCCACATGCTTCTCCAGCCTTGTGACCATTTTACTGCCTTTCCTCTACTGCTGCTTGCTCCATACCCAACCAGTTTGATTCTCCCTCACCACTCCCATTCTACCCCAGGCACTGCACATCCCAAAGTCCAAAAATGAGCCATTATTTACCTAGGTATAAGAAAAACTCCAGGAAACATTTAGGGTCTGATTTTCAGGTTTGCATGTGCAATTCTATTACTTGACTACATGTACAATTTGCATCACCTCTGTATACAGGTATTACTGTTAGAAAGGTGAAAGTGCACAGTTATGGATAATGCTCAGGTAAGGAGAGGCCAGGATAAGCAACACTGAAAATCAAAACTCTAACCTCGATTACGGAGTGGAAAGATAAATGGATCTTAAAATCCACACCTTAGCTAAAGAGGATAAAAATTTGAGGATGAGTAGAGCAATCCATGAAATGAATTATTTTTTTCCCCACACGTTACAATTAAGTTCTTCTGAGGGAGAAGAGTGGATTTCCCAGAGTCCCAGATGAACCTCACCCTAAAAACAAAAATGTACAATTCATGAAAGCCCCACATAACAAGTGGCAATAGAAAGATACCTATGACAATCTTGCCTCACATTTGAGAGATATGAATGCAGTGGATTGAAGGGAACACGTACTTGTGAGATCAGAGAAACAAGAACTGAGTACACCATTATCAACTCTGTCCAGTTATACCTTTCTTAGGGAATTTCAGCGGAGTATGCAACTGGAGAAAAGATTGAAAGAAACACCATAAGGAACTAGAAAGATATTGTACAGGATGTGAGTATCAAGACAGGAAACTTTTTTAACTTACAAGACAAACAAAATCATCAGGAGAGTTCCCCATCTGTTGAATATCATGAAAATAATTCATTTATCCTAAACAGCTGCTGATATTGACCAAATTTAATGTACAAGACAATAGAGAAGTCAACAGAAAACCCATTTTGCATGGCTTAAACCCAAAGAACAACTCTCAGACATAGCGAATGCAAAAGATGACTCAAACGAGTGCATCATCGTCTCTCTGAACCTGTAAAACCTAATCTCATACAACTTAACACAGTACAATCAGACCTAAAGAGCACGTTTACTGTCCCTTAGTAAAAAGTGTGACATTTAGGTGAAAACACTGGGAAAGTTAAAGACTATGATGGAATTCCATCATCACATAAGGGTCAGGTTGTACACAGTACCATATGCTCTTGCAGAGGGAGCAGTGGGGGCATGTAAGACACTCCCTATATCATAGATATCTGTGAAAGGAAAAGGAAAGCAACTTCCACAGAGCCACTACTCACTCTTCTAAGTGGATAGACAGGGAGCAGGTAAGCAGGGGTGGGTATTGGGTGCAGCTTTAGCTCCTCTTTGCACTTCCCAGTGCAGTTGTGCTGGCATGCCAGGGGAAATATACTGGACCAGCTATCAGGCTGGCTCAGGGTATACTCTCCCTAGAGCTGTGGAAAATCTGACTTAGTCACAAACAGCCATCTAGTCTGCTCATGGGGCAATGCACAGTGCTTGTGGCAAAGCCACAATTTAACCTGCAAGAAAGAAAAATTCCATACATGGAGAATTGGCCACTAGGTTACAGACTAGTCTCATTACCGTAGCTAACTTAACAGCTATCAAAAGAGACAGCTAATAGGACTGATATTTGCCAAGTGTTTCAAAGATGCTCCATCAGTTTGTTCAGCACCAGATTTGTGTCCAAAGAAGGTAGAGATTTAAGAACACGTGGGAAGATGTATAGTACCCATCATTTAAGCCCTCTTGTAACATGGCTGACCAAAGATAGAGGTTCCCTTGATTAGGAGATAGATTTGCCCAGTCACAAGAAGCATGCTAACTGTGCTAATAGCAAAACCACATTCTTACAATATAAGCAAATTATGGAAAATAATAACTGCAGCTGACAGAGGGTCATTGACCTTGCTGGATACCCACATCACAAACCTCATTCACTTCAGGGAATACTGTTTTCTCACTAAGTATTTAAATGTCTTCTCAATAAGACATTGTACATACCCTGAGCATTCCCAAGTCTGGTGTGCAAGATGGTACTATACTGCAAGTCACCAGACAGAGATTTTGGATCAAAGTTCAAACTGGATCTGGTCCAGTTTCTACCAGAATATCCTGGAGATTTAACTGATAAAAAGGAGGTTCTGAGCCATACACAGATGATCTTGGGAACAAAGTGAATCAAGCATAAAAGGTAGTTTTCCTTATCCCATTATATCTTGGAATCAGAGGAATTGGAGGAAAGAAGAAGAAACTTCAACTCCAGGTCAGAGCGTCAGGGATCACTAAGAACAAGATTACCTAACACTAAATCTTTAAGAACCAACTTCTTATAAAGAAGGTTAAGCACGCAAAGCTAGTCCAACCACCACCTGCCTACAGTGACATTATTGAGGAAATTGGTAGCAATGTTAAGCTGAATGCCAGCCACATTTACTGTGTGAACAATGCAAATTATATATGGTATATATCATTCTCCATATACATATGTCAAGAGCTACAACATCCCAGCTCTGAGGGTATCCAGAATTGGCAGCAGTGATTTTAAATTAGTGAGCTACAATGTATTACCAATTTGAATCACCTGGATCAATTGCAAAAGCAGCAACAAATTGATGGCAATGACTATACAATCCTATATGACTCATACTCACTGTTTAACAAATAGGACCTCCTAGAACAACAGTTGATGAATTTATAATTAAGGTTATGATTTGGTCACCATAGTCACAGCAATTGTGAATTTGAATAAAATCTGCAAAATCTTGGACATGGCTATAAAAACACATTTGATTAGGCCACCAAACTGAGTAGCATTGTAACCTGGTGCACAGCATCATAGACCACACAGGTTTGTTCAGTTTTACCCTCTACTTCCAGAGGGGCAGACAGGACAAACCTGAGTGACGTTCCAATCCCACGTACTAGGTCACAGTATCTGGAGTGTGGAGCCAGGCTCACCTGTTGGTCTCCAAACATCCTCTCTCCACACCCCATCTTTAAGAACCCCCTTTATACTCTTGTGTATGTTGATGTAGCAAAAACCTAGTGTTTTATTATTGTGATTTATTTTTTCCTTAAATCTTTGCTGTGATATTCACTATCAATTTCCATACCAAAATTGGAGCCTTGCTTGTACCACAAGAAACACACAATAACGCCCCACATTTTCCTTGCATTTACTCTTCCATCAAATAAGAACAACAATATAAAGACAAATATCTTTTAAAAACCTGATGTTCTGTTTCATTAATACTACCAATGTGACAAAAAATGCAGTATGAAATATTAGTGAATCTCAGTCCACTGTTTCACATACAGGCACCCTAAAAATAAAATATAATAAAATAAAACTCTTCCTTAGTACCCTTGCAGAGATGTCAATCTATCTCTGCATTTTTTAGGGATGTTAATGAAAAAAAGTAAGGTTTGATTACATTTTTCTAATCAAAATATGGGCAAAAAAGTTAACATGTTAAGGAAATGCACAACTACAGCACCCAAACAACCTTCATTCTGCCCTTACTGACTTCATGAAAAACAACACGATTAAGACATTTTAGTATTTGTGTTCTTGAACTAGATTTAACCAAGTTTTAAAGACATGTCAGACATTTTCTCCTTCTGACCTCTCTCAAATTGTATCTTTATTGGGCAGAGCTAAGAGGATTTGGTTAACCTGATTGGGCATTTCCATATGTTAATATGAACAGATTTATTTTATATTAAAATCTGAATTTCCTGCATTTATAATACTTGGATTGGGGATAATTAAAACAGTCCTACAATTTATTTTACCTTAGTTCCATACTTTTAACAATAACTCCATCTCACTGCAGGTTTTGTAGCACTTACCAGCATACCAGTGAACAGGGCTTCAAGGAATTACGCTGCTTTCTCAGCAGCTTCTTTTGGCTCTCTTAATATGGAATTGGTAATCAGGCCTCAGCTGGCACTGTCCAACTATCTGCCTTGAGACTCATTTTCCTATTGCAATTTTCTAAGAATTATCAATGATTAACAAGAATTTATGACCTTTCCTGCAGGGTAATGGTCAGGTAAGTTTACCTGCATTATGCTTCTTTTCACAGACAATAGCCTGATGGTTATTGTGTAGTCTCTTCACATCCTCATCCTTCCCTTTCCCATTATCAACAAAAAACAAGCCACAAAAACAACCCCTATGAACAACAAATTACTGTTATAAATTTAATTTAGAAAATTAAACAAAGTCTATTTTAAAATTAAAGAATAAAAGCAACAAACCGACCAAACAAAAACAAAATTCTGGAGATAGATATTGGAAGGTTTCTTTTCAGAGTAATTTTGGGCCTAAGTCAAGTGTATATGGTCTCTTTCTAGTTACCTTTTATTCCTTTAGGAACACACTGAATTTTGAAAATACAAACTTCTCACATGGAAGTCACAATAGCCAGCATATGATATGATTTACACTGAATTTAAAACCATGCCTCTTCAGTGTAGGAAAGTTAGCAACTGCTTTGCCTCACACTACTGACAAATGTCTAAATGATCAATTTCACCTCAGCCTGTGATATGTATTTTAGACAATATATTTTGTGGTTGGAAGTAAAATGAACACTAATATATTATTTTGAACTATTTCTACAACAATACTACCACATCTGGAAATATAAAGTTCTCAATTTCTAGTTTCTACTTTAAAAAAAACCTTCATGGCTTTGCTAATATAATCTCCTGCCATTTATTGTCAAAAATATTGCTAATACAAAATACTTCTATAACAAGGGCATAGCAAATGCTCATCTAAAACTCAGAGAAGAATAAATTGTGTTTAGATACTGAAACTGGGTTCCACATCTGGGGAAAGTAGAGGGGTTGGGATAGAGATAGGTATGTTCGTAGGTATTACTCACCCGTGTGAAGGTACCTTCAAAACTGTGAATATCCAATTGTGGCTTCTGAGCATAAACATAAGCACTGATTGAAAAAAGATCCTGTAATACATAATACATTTACTTAATCATCAATTGATTAATTGCATATACACACACACACACACACACACAACTAAGCAACTGTTCATTTTTATGTTTTAAAAATATCAATACATTTCTTTTTTCAGTGAAGTCAATGAGAATTTTACTCAAGTAAGGAATAGGATCAGACCCTGCTTACAGTACATCTCATATTATACAGGGTTTGTGTGCTAGAAAACATAACGAAAATATCAAGTTTGTACAAATGCTAGATGCCACCTATCGAACTGTTTTGTATTTATAGCTTAAGTGTGAAAGGGATTTTGTTTATTGGAGGTTTGTTTTAATAGCTTAATTTAAAATGAAAATTGTATCTCCTGATTTTTTTTCCCTTTAAAAACAATGAAAAGGGTTTTCTGCCTCCTTGTTGACAATCATGGGCATTTTTTCAGCAAGGAAGAAAATGAGTGAATATATAGGGGAAAACAATGAAGCTGAATAAATGTTAAGTGCTGTCAAAGGACCAAAGTCAACAAAGAGGGGGAAAAAAAAGATTTTCCCCTAGCTATTCTGTAACAGAAAGCTTAGATTTACTTAATGGCCTATGGGAAATTAGTTTGGTGGTCTCAGTCCAGTGTCCAGACATCCACATCAATACCACCCCACCCCCAGTTTAGAACTGGTGCAGTGAATTTGCTCCTGCTCTCACGGTAGTAGATGTGAAAAATTCCATCAACTGCAACAGAAGCATGATAAATTGATGGGATTACTCACATGCTCAAAGTTAGGCACATAATTAACTACTTTGTTGAGTTGGAAGCTATATTAACAATGTTGCTCTCTGTGTCAGCAGATAAACCATTAACTAAATGGACATGGAGACTGAACTATGGTCATCCTGCTGAGCTGGTCCCTCCAGCTGGGGGGAAGGCACACTGGCAAGTGAGTCTTTCAGTGTCACTGTATAAACTGTACCTATTTTGTTTACAAAAGACTTCTCAATCTCCAAAGCTATTAAGACTGCAACTTTCTAGAGAACTAAAAAATTTACACAATTTTATACAAGTATATTTAAAAAAAGATAAAATTTGGCTATTTAAAAACCAGAAATATAAAAAAGCAAAAAAACAAAACCAAGGATTTTGAGATTGTAAGGTGTTATTAGAAAATAAAGAATGATTTTGATAATTCTGAAAGATATGTCCTTCACTATCATCCCTTTAAGACAGGTTAGCCAACTATTTTTTGATCAAGATCCAAATTTCTTCGTCAAGGTACACTCAAGGTCCAGACTCCAGAGACAATAATAAGAAAAAAGCAATGATAATAAGTAAATAAAAAGATTTTGAGGTCTGTTAAAAAGCGTCTGGAGGTCTGGATTTGGCCCACGGTCAACCTACCAACTACCCCTGCCTTAACAACTTCATCCAAAAGTTAAACATATCACAAAAAAATGCTATGGGCTAAAATCTAACAGACGTGCCAGACACGTACACAATAAGTTACACCCTAGCGGAATTCTCCTCACTGTTGTGGGTACAAACCTTTTTGTTAGGGCTGTTGATTAATCGCAGTTAACTCAGGCGATTAACTCAAAAAAATTAATCACAATTAATCGCAGTTTTAATCACACTGTTAATAGAATACCAATTGAAATTTATTAAATATTTTGGAATTTTTTTTACATTTTCAAAATATATTGTATTCTATGTTATAACTGAAATTAAAGTGTATATTATTCTTGATTACAAATATTTGCACTGCAAAAGGAACAAAAGAAATGGTATTTTTTTTTCAATTCACCTCATTACAAGCACTGTAGTGCAATCTCTGTGTGGTGAAAGTGCAACTTACAAATGTAGATTTTTTTGTTACATAACTCAATAACAAAACAATGAAAAACTTCACAGCCTACACGTCCACTCAGTTCTACTTCTTCTTCAGCCAATCGCTAAGACAAACAAGTTTGTTTACATTTACAGGAGATAATGCTGCCCTCTTCTTATTTACAATGTCACCAGAAAGTGAGAACAGGCATTTGTATGGCATTTTTGTAGCCAGCACTGCAAGGTATTTACATGTCAGATATGCTAAACATTCGTATGTCCCTTCATGCTTTGGCCACTATTCCAGAGGACATGCTGATGATGCTCGTTAAAAAAATAATGTGTTAATTACATTTGTGACTGAACTCCTTGGGGGAGACTTGTATGTCCTCTGCTGTTTTACCTGCATTTTGTCATATATTTCATGTTATAGCAGTCTCGGATGATGACTCAGCACATGTTGTTCATTTTAAGAACACTTTAACTGGAGATTTGACAAAACGCAAAGAAGGTACCAATAGGAGAGTTTAAAAACAGCTACAGCGCTCGACCCAAGGTTTAAGAATCTGAAGTGCCTTCCAAAATCTGAGAGGGACAAGGTATGGAGCATGCTTTCAAAAGTCTTAAAAGAGCTATGCTCTGATGAAGAAACTACATTTTATACTTATATTAGGTGAATTGAAAAATACTATTTCTTTTGTTTTTTTACAGTGCAAATACTTGTAATCAAAAATATAAAGTGAGCACTGTACACTGTGTTGTAATTGAAATCAATATATTTGAAAATGTAGAAAACATCCAAAAATATTTAAATAAATGGTTTTCTATTATTGTTTAATTGTGATTAATTTTTTAACCACTTGTCAGTACTACTTTTAGTGCATTCTGGACACTCAATACCAAAAACTGATCAAGGAAGATTTCACTGGAATTGGACCAAGAACATCCGTGGATACTTAGTGAGTCCATCTACATTTGAAGGGTAAAGAAACCAGAGTGACTGGGGACTTGACATCAGAAAGAGTCCACCCTATCACAAACTGCACTACAGTGCCTATCTGTTCCCTAAGTGAACTATCATACCACACATCACCTCTCACTTCCTTTTTTTCCATTGGCTGATCAGCTGCATGGAAGTAAAGAGACCTCCTTCATACTAGCCATGGTTTCTCTGCGCAACAGACTATAAAGGCAGTGGCACTCCATTTGTGATATCTGGGATGTGCCACCTTCAGAAGTTGAATTAAGCATTTTTTACACCCTTCATCATGGTCACGTTATCACAATTTGACCTTGAATGTAGAAAGAGTCTTATTTATGAAGAGTTACACATAGCGATCATCTGTCCATGCCGACACTTTGAATATAAGGGGGTTTACTAAAACACAAATTTGGTAACCTAAGAGTTAAATATCATGTCTTAATATCTGAAGCATCTGTTATTGTAATTCTTCTGATAGTGAAATACTGAGATCCATAGCCATTTTACCATATTTTTAGTTCTTTAGATAAACAAGTACATTCATTATCCACACATTAAGCTCTCATTTGCATTTTATAAAACTCGCTTCCATCTTATTCTGAAAAAGTACGTCCATACATAAATCTACGTGTCACCAAATTAATTTGTAACTGACCTTTTTATTTTATAATTAAGAAATATATCTTACTCCATACTCTGCACGACTATATATCCATATATCATTCTACTATTTTGTTGACAAGTGTTATAAAAGTAAATCAGGTTTCAACACTAACACTTGAAAAATATCTTTTTTCATCTTAAACCATTAGCCATTTATTGTCGTTTTTCACACGTTCCCCTCATCGCATTCTTGTCCTATTAAGTTAGTTTTCATCAGTTTCATGAGAAATAATTCATAGGAAACTAATACACATGGTGTCCTATATCTTCATTATTTACTTCTTCCCAATCTGTTAACACCTACAGTTTAGATAATCCAGGCTATTATGTGCTTTATTGTACACTGGAAAATAAGAGTGTCTCAGAACTGGATAGTACAGCAGAAAACTAATACCACACACATACCCATACACAATAAAAACAGTCACTGAAGTGTGTCAAGCAAAAACATTCTCTCTTTCTTTCCAGAGTACCTTCGCTGAGAAACAACATGAGAAGGCATGGAAGTGGGAAGATTCATCTCATGCAAATTAGCATTTGTTCAACAATATACTTTCCTAATCCCAAATGGTTCTTCTACTGGTTTTATTAATTGCCCCTACTGATGATGCCCTTTGTAGCTTATTACATTTTAACCACTCTGTATAAATATTTATCTAAGTTCTTTAGTTCTCATTCTCTTCACCTTATATTTTGCCTCCCTTTTTTGTTTTTGAGATCTAAGAGCATCTTTGTCTTTCAGAAGCCTTCTTAATTTTCATTTTGCAAAAAATGAATTCTCTCATCTTTCTCAAGAATTAAGATCCTAAAATCCCCTATGCTTTTGTGGCCAGTTTCTACAGAAGTCTCTAATATCCTTTTATTCTGAGGTAGCTAGAACCTCCAGAGTATTCCAAGTGTGGCCTCTTTTCTCTAAGTGCTAGAATGTTTATACTCATTTACACTTACACAGGATACCAAAACAGTACTTTATTTGATAGGTTGCTTGTAAGTGGGGGGGAGGGAGTTTGCCTTAATGGCATACCTGTTGCACCCAATAACTTCCTTGAGTAATTCTGTTTTCCGAACAAGGGAAATTTATGCTGCAATCAGATGCACAGTACAACATTAAGCATTTAACATGAACAGTATGGATGTAATTCCATATCCCAACTGACTGTTTATCAACCAAGGATAATTTTTAAGACGGCCACGGTCCACAGTTAGGGTATGGCTACACTTGCAGATGTACAGCGCTGTGAGTTAAACCTGCCTTCGTACAGCTGAATAGGGAAAGCGCTGCAATCTGTCCACACTGACAGTCGACAGCGCACTGTCATGGCCACATTTGCAGCTGCATTGGGAGCGGTGCATTATGGGCAGCTATCCCAGCATTCAAGAGGCTGCAACGTGCTTTTCAAATGGGGGGTGGGGTGGGGTGGAGTGTGACACGGAGCGTGGGGGGAGAGAGAGCGGGGGTTTTGGAGTGCTGAGAGTGTGCCGGCACGCTGTCTTGTAAGTTCAGACCCCCCTCACTCCCCCAGCCCCTCTCACTCACTGAAAGCAAACAGCAGCTGTTTTTTTCTCATAGACCAGATAAGCAGCCCCTCACCAAAACAGACCCCAACCCCTCTCTTCAAGCAAACATTAGCTGTGGGTACTCATTCAAAGCAAACAGTAGCTGTGTTTTTTTGATAAGCAGCCCTCAAAACAGAGCTTTGAAAGGGCACTTCCTCCTCCGGAGTTCACAACAAAACAAGAGAAGACGCTTCAGTTAAAAAGATTATGGGGAGTTTCTGGAGGTCAATCAGTGCATAACGTTACTCCCCATTTACACTGGAGCAGCAGCGTCTCAGCCAATACACAACAGCTGTTATTCCTCTCAGGGAGGTTGAGTACCAGCAGCGCTGTAGCCGTGGAGAGACGGTGCTGTACATGCCTTGCCAGTGTGGACAGGGAATGAGGTACAGCGCTCTGGGAGGCTTTATTGCACTGTAACTGGCAAGTGTAGCCAAGGCCTTAGTCTTACAACTTAAGTGAGGCTGTCGTAGCTTTCCTACTCCGATTTGAACCTTAGCGTTCATAACCTGAGAAGCTGGCATGAACCTCTCTAAGCTTAATTACCAGCTCAGATTTGATCTCGCTGCCACCATCCAAAAATTCCAGGGTTTTGGCTCCCTCTGGTCTCCCCAAAACCTTCCCTGGAGAGACCCCAAGACTCAGAGACTCAGTCTCACAACAAAGGAAAATAACCCACTTGCCTTCCCCCTCTGTCTCCCACTCAGACTTTCCTCTCTGGGCTAACCTGAGAGTTACTGATGCAATCTCTTTACATCACAATACCAAGAAGCCTGTCTCCTTTA
>NC_133770.1:193674280-193809111 GCF_003597395.2 Chelonoidis abingdonii
AGCCGAGAGACAGACAAAAGACTCAGACCCAACATTCCCTCCCTGAGTTTTGAAAAAAATCCAGTTTCCTGATTGGTCCTCTGGTCAGGTGTTTGGTTCCCTTTGTTAACCCTTTACAGGTGAAAGAAACATTAACCCTTAGCTATCTATTTATGACAGAGGCAGAAGGCTTTCCTCCATCCAACACTACCATCCCCGAGACGGAAGCTTCTCTTGCTCTCACACCAGTAGCTACACAGAGGAGTTAATGGCTGCACAATCTGAGGCTGGAAAACTAACACAGATGGGTCAAGACTTATGATAGACATAATACCGTGTGAAAATAGTTTAAACTATTTTGAACAGGGAAAATTTGCATGGCCTCTGCAAAAGGACACTACAGCACTGAAGTGTTTTTCTTTTATAAATGGCTTTTAAGAATAATGGAATGAGATTATTAAATAAATCATTTATCAATAAAATCATATTAATATAAAGAAATTAATGTTCATGAAATTCACAGCATGTCTAGAATAACTTTCACAAGCCACAAATTCTGGGTGAAATACTGGCCCATCTAAATCATCATATTTATGAGGCAAATTATCTCAGTTATATGCACGCTTAAGAGAAAATTAAGTAAACAGCCAAAACCAGTTGAATTCTACACCAATTCTAGGTTAAAAGAATAATGAAAAAATAGGGTCTAGAACAGTCTAGACTATTTAATTAACTTATTTTAATAAAACAGTATACTGGACTTTTGAAACACTAAATAACATGTTAGCTGATGCTATTATCTGTAAACAATTTGGAAAAATGCATTTAAATCTGTTTACATTAGTCATGAAATGACTGAATGATGGTACTACAATGTTTTCCTTGACATTTCACAATAATAGTTTTGAAATCACTCTGAATTTGTCAATAATGTAGAAAAACCTCCCTTATTAGGTCAAGGGCAACATTTGTTCACCTTACTTAAAGATCATTAAAATACATCCTTAATCATAACATGTAGTTCATTACAAATAAAATTGCCTTTGGTTCAATAAAACTAATTAAATGTAAATGGTATTGTTTACTGCTGTATGGATCTTTTGATATAAATCAGCAAATCACCATTTATTGAAAATTACAGTGACCTCACTGCTGTTAATAAATTTACTTGATCAAATAAGCCAGAGAAGAATGTCTTAGAACATGCACAGTGCCAGAAAAAACTCTGCCCCACACATGACTGTGAAACCACAAGAAACCTAACCTGGGTGCTACAGTCCTTGCTGCACAGCCATCATTAAATGACTTGTTGAAATTTTAATTCTCTGATCACATTAAGTGGTTTGAGAAGACAACAAAATCTGTACTGATCATCTTTGGTGGTGTCACCTGTTCTTTAGGAAAAACTCTGAAGGTTTGCACGTTTATTTATTCCCGGTATCACAGTGGATAAGATTACAATGCTGCACTGTTGATGGGACTGACAGCTCATGACTACACAAGAGACTCATAATCCTTTACATTGGATAATTAAAGAAATCAAAATGAGTGACAATTATGGACATTATATGCTGTTAAATGCAAGACCCAATTGTTTAGTCTATATCTATACTCAAATTACACTTACTGTCCATCCTTTTCAATTCTTAAAGATACAGTCATGTATAACATGAAAGTATATAAAGTAATAAAACTTCTTTGGAAATGTGCTCCAAGTTAGCCAGAGACCCTGTGTAACGAAGACGACTGTCAGCGCACTGGGAGCCAGTAACAGTATCAGGATCATCCACAGGGAAGACTTTGGTGCAGTTGAGACCACCTGCTTCCCAACACACCCAGGATCTGGACACAAGCAAGGGGGTGGCAGAAGGTGAAGGACCCCTTTGAAATCAGACCTGAAGCCACTCCATGCCTTCTGATGGACTTGTTACATCAATAGAACCTGACATTTTGCTGTTTGGTAGTTAAATCTATAATTTTTGTTAAACTAGTAGTAAACTGCAAACCTTAATTTAGTTTAGTAGTTGCATATCCAAATGCAGCGAGCATTTTCATTCCAGTTTTAGAGATAGTATTGAATTCCAAGATATTTCACACACTTAAAAAGGGGCACTGCTACAATGCTAATATCTCTAGAGCCAAATAAACTTTAAGTGGAGCCACTGAACATTTTATATTAATCTGTTCCTGATTTTTTTGCCACTGCAGTAGCAATTAATGTAGAGTTGTGCATACAGTCTATTAACTCCTTACCCTAAGGCAAAACTTGCTCCTACTTCAGTGGGAGCTTTGTCTAAATAAAGAGAGCTGAATCAGGGGAGGTGGGGAATCTATATATCAGTGTGATATCACCACAGCTATTTTAGATATAGTCCAGCAGGTGGCATTCAAGAATTACTGTAAAAAGAATAAGTCCAACTTATCCTGCAGCTTGTCATTTACACTTTAACCTCCAAACACTACAAATTATCACTATATGCATATCAAAGATGTGAGCTGAAGGGACTTTATTCATATACCTTCCATGGGAGAAGGATTATTATTTATTGATAGGCATTTGTTATATAGCATTGATAGAAGCGAATGTGTTATGTCCTCTGGTTATACGAAAATTCTCTGGAGTTTAGGGCTCATGTTCCAAACTGTAAGAGTTAAGTAGTAGTTAACTGGTTAATTGCTACTTGAGTTACAAAGTCAAAACCTTCATATTTTCTAAAGCACCAGACACTTCTTAGCCCTAAGGGGAATGGCTATCCTATCTGAGCTTCAAAAACAGTGGTTCTAGATTTGTGTGGCTGATTCTAAATGGGTGCACAAAAGTAGGAAGAGCATAAGGGGCCACAATCCCAATGTTTGTACACATGGAAGGAAAGAGTGGGTGGGGGTTAAGAGTAAAAATGCTTCAAGTGACACTACGCTTTGCTAAGGGAGAGTCATCACATAGGTAGAAGGACCAAAGTTGTCACAGGAAGGAACACACATTTCCAGTTCTACAGGATGCTGCTGTTGGCATTATGACATCTTGTAAAAAAAAAAATGTCAAGTCTTTCAAAAGTAGGTGTCCCTGTCGTGAACTACATGCGTAAATCAAGTAGGCAGGTAAAACAAAGTCGTTTTTGAGTTGAGCACACAAACAAAAGGTAGGAACATTTTGAAAAAATAAGTCAGAACACTTTTATACTTACACACTTAGCTTCTCTAAATTTCTTCAAACTTTCAACAAAATATTTGTTGGGCTGAGATTAAAGAAGTGAGAGTGGGTAACTAGAATGGACCGCTCAAACTAAATAATATTTTTTTCATATTTAACATGGCTGCTTCATTGTGTCTAAGTATTAGAATTCAGAAGACATTCTCTGAGGAAAACCTCATCTCAGTAGGTGATTTTTACACTTCACATTGTGCACAATATCTTGTACATAAAGTGTGAAGAATTTTGAAAATATTTCCGGCTGTTACTGTTGAACTTTTTCAAAAATAATACATCACATTTACATGTATTTCTATAATAAATGGCATGGGCCCTGCTTTATATTATACATCTTGTTAAAATGGATAAAAACAATGTTTATTGTATTTATAATATTTTCCTCCCATAACATGATAACAGTTATTTTGGATTTCCATGACTCCTGCTAAAATCAAGATGGTGATTCAAAGTAGTTTGGTATTTTCAGCTCATTCACACACAATATTAGATTACAAAATTACTACACACTATTCAACAACAAAATCCAAGCCATAAGAATTTGAAAAGATCACTTGACTAAGCTAGAATTATGTAGGTGCTCCAGGAACTCCACACGTTGGACTGATGGTTCCATTCAAAAGAACTTGAACAATCATTTATTTCATACTTTAAGGCTTAAATTTAGTTTTCAGATTTATCACGAGTCAGGATTTTTAGGGGCACAAAGAAGCTATAAAGCAAGCAATGGCAGATAGTCCCACAGTGGACCAGAGGTTGAAGTGGGACTGTTAGTTTTCCTCCAGCCTACTATTCCCAAGCCCCATCAGAGGGTGGAGCTATGCATTCCATGACCTGAGATCACACAGGAGAGTTACGGTATGCCTACATTACAGCTGTGTAGTGTAATTCCCATCTTGGGTAGACACACACGCACTAGCTCTGCTTGATACAATGCACTAAAAATACTAGTGTGGCTAGGGTGGCATGGGCAGCAGCTCAGGTTAGTCATGTAAATATAACCTCCTTTGAGATCCTAGTACGTACTTCTGCAGTTACCCTGAACCACCCCTGGCGCTGCTGCAGCCACACTGCTAGTACTAGCTTTAGGATAGCTAGCGCATGTATATCTACCCAAGCTGAGAATTATACCTCCCCGCTGCAGTGCAGGAGTACCTTTAAGGGTTGGAGATTCTTAAGGAGACTCAGGGCTTATCTAGATGAACAGTTAGTGTACAGAAAGCTGGGGTGAAAATCTACAGTGCACTAGCATGTCAAATAGTGTACTTACATGTCCACATGGATCCTGCTACTGTACAGTAAGAGTTCCCTAATGCACAATGACCTACTCCAGTTTCAAAGTGGGGTAGCAGAGCTAATCCGTGTATGTCTACGTGAGCTCGTAATTAGACTTCCCAGCTGTAGTGTAAGATGTTTCTTTGTGCTCCTAAGGATCCTATCAGGCGCAGTACAAACATAAGAGTGTGTGCAGATACAACAAACTCTTTTGAAGAGGGAATGTGTGCATGGGCCCTAAACATGGACAAAATTGTGAAACTTTCCACATTTTAAAAAACTACAGCATGAGATGTTAAAATATCTTTTAGTAACTGGATTTCTAATTTAAATAAATTAATTTGCATGGAACACGTAGCTTGCCCAAAGGTCCTTAACTGGCCCTTCGAAGATTCCCCTGCATTGGGTATTCTTCAGGTGGCAGACAGCTGCTGCATGAGGCTGTGTTCCTGGGAAATGAAGCAACCTATGGCTGCTGCAACAGCTTACTCATCACGCTCTACCTTGTACTAGATATCCAGGCCAACTATCAGCCCAAGGATCCAGGAGTTTGAGAGACGGTTTAAGCCCACTTTTCCAGTCCTATACATTCTCCATTTTTGCACTGAGAATCTTGGCCAGACCTAGAAATCCAGTACAATGATCCTTTCAAGGACAACTGAACATTTTTGAGGATTGTAAGGGGGAAGGTGGAAAAGAAGAGTAGAAGATAAATATTCGCTAATTTAGAAGAAGAAATATTTTTAAATGATCTTTTTCTAGGCATTTTCCCTGAATGTCTCTTTTTTCAGCTCCTATGTCTGAAGAATCAATCCTTGCAAAAAACAGATTTTTATAATATCCAGGCATAGGACAGCTTTCAAATTTTAACCTGAAAATAAAAGAATAATCTCCCTTATTCATCATAGCATAGTTTATATCCACAAACAAAGAAAGCCCACAGCTACTTCTGTTTGGTGCTGCCAGCTTCCCTCTTAGCCCACAGTTGTGTTCTTCAGATAAATATCCGCTCCCCCCATCCCCCACAAAACCCTGGTTGAGGGTGGAAATGTGGAAGTGAGGTTCTTCTGGATTCATAGATTCTAGGACTGGAAGGGACCTCGAGAGGTCATCGAGTCCAGTCCCCTGCCCTCATGGCAGGACCAAACACTGTCTAGAACATCCCTGATAGACATTTATCTAACCTACTCTTAAATATCTCCAGAGATGGTGATTCCACAACCTCCCTAGGCAATTTATTCCAGTGTTTAACTACCCTGACAGTTAGGAACTTTTTCCTAATGTCCAACCTAAATCTCCCTTGCTGCAGTTTAAGCCCATTGCTTCTTGTTCTATCATTAGAGGCTAAGGTGAACAAATTTTCTCCCTCCTCCTGATGACACCCTTTTAGATACCTGAAAACTGCTATCATGTCCCCTCTCAGTCTTCTCTTTTCCAGACTAAATAAACCCAATTCTTTCAGTCTCCTTCGTAGGTCATGTTCTCAAGACCTTTAATCATTCTTGTTGCTCTTCTCTGGATCCTCTCCAATTTCTCCACATCTTTCTGGATCTGAAGATGAGTTACACTGCAACAAACTTCATGTGTTTTGTTACAGGTTAGCTGCACTCTAACCAATTTTAGGAGGGCTATATCATAAGGTAAATGGCTAGGCACAAGGAACCAAATTAAAGTTGCATGGGCAACCATAACTTAGGCATTTCTTAACTTGTGAATTCTTGACTTCGTAACTGTAACTTACATTTTAAAAGAACCCTTTAGTAAAAAAAATAGCCATTTTTTTTAGAAACTCAACAATTGAAAAAACAAAAAATTTCACTGTGTGAAACCACACTGACCTCCCACATAGTCATCAGCAGGGTTGGGATCTTTAGATCTACAACACAGAGCTCTTCTGCTTGAGCTGAGTAACTGGTATCAGTAGAAGGCTGTTATCTATGCTGACCTTCTACTGGAGGGGACTGGAGAGACATTTTGCCAGTGAGTTTCACAGCTATTTCCTAGACAGCAGAGGAATGTGGGGATGCAGGATCTCTCTGGGTTCAAGTCCAGGTTCTGTGGGGGAGCATGCATTTGTGGTTAGAGATCTTTGTGCCCCAGTCTCTCCCTGTCCTCTTCTGCTCCTGTGCCTGCCTCCTCCAGCTCCTGTCCCTGACACCAGCTCCTATCCTGCTGCCCACATCTCTTTTCCCAAGCTTCACTCCCACACTCCACTCCCTCTACATTCAAGTCAAGTGGTTTCCTCCTCCTTTCCTGAGTGCCAGAAAGGGGAGCATTGAGAGCACAGGAAAGACAATCCCACAACTGCTAGCTCCAGTTCCACAGCAGTCACAAGCAGTTGGAAGGAGACATTGCAGAAAAAGTCCTGCTGAACTCCTGCAGTCCCAAGATGAAGCATGCTCCTTTTGTTTGTGGAGATGGCATGCGCACAGTCCATTTGGCATACAGGAGTTGTAAGGGGATGGACAAGCCCAGTGCTGATTAAATCTTCCAAAAAGTCAGTTGCCAGATTCCAGGAAGTATCTACTGAGCATGTGCTCAGACAAACTTTTCAGAGACTTTTTGATAGAGTTTTCATAGGGACAGCAAAAAACATCCATTATGCCAGGGAGACAACCCCCATTCCCAGGCAAATTTAAAGTACCCCATATCCAAGTACAGAGGCATTAGAGTTTCTCAATAAAACAGCTCTAAAGAACTTTTTTAACATAAGCAAAACAATATATATTTTTCCTAACCCCTTTGATGGAAACAATTGAGTCAAATTTAGCTGAAACTTTTCTAAGGCAGACATGGCATGGAAAATTTAAATTCAAACATTTTACATTTGACAAAGTTATAAGCAACTGAACAACAGGTTCTTGCAAAGGAAAATGTTGGGCATTCTTAACTATAGGCATCATTACCTGTACTGCCTATAAACACACACACACACACACACACCAAATAGGCAAGCAGTCACCGCAAATCTCTATCCTTGTGTAATCCTGTATTCCTTACCCACAAGGACCCTAAAGCCTCTGTGCCAGGAAGCATTCATCTTATGAAAGTGGACTGCTATGTCCCAAATCCCCAAGCCTATATTCAATGGAAGAGACAAACCCAATTGTATCCCTCTCTTGCGCCTTTAAATGGAAAAATTAAATATTGGCACAATCCAGTCTTTTCCATAGAATTAAAAACAGATGCATTATTTATAGCAAAAACTAATATTGCATTCATGGATTAATTTCTTTCTAATTAGAAACATATTTATACATAGTAACTGTAACAAAGCTTTCTACTATATACAAGATATAAACAGGTACACTGAAGAGATAGTGAAATAAATAGCTGTAAAGCTTACCCCCAAAGCTGGTAACCTCTGTGTGCAGCTGACAGCAACTTTTAGCTTCCAGTCTGTTTCACCATCTAGCTGATCAGTTCGAATAAAACACGAACCTTAAAATAACAAAAAGAAACCATGCATCACAATACAGCCAGCTTTCCCCCCCCGCAAGGTTCTATAAAATTTCCAGTTTGTTACCTCAAACTGATATTGTTTCTTTATCCTCTTTCTATACATTTTTATGTAATTACTCCTACATATTAAGGGCCTGATCCAAAGACCCAATGGTTTCGAAGCAAGGCCTAAGTGTTTTGTTTTGGTTAAATGCTTTCTGTAAGGAATACTACAGATGTCACACATTATTTCAAAACAATCTTCATAATACATTTTTTTAAAAAAATCAGTATAGACATGCATGTAAGTAACAAGAACAGATTCTACTTTAAGTATTTTATACCATTTAAATTTAGATCAGTAAATGAAAGATATATTGAGTACAATGCATCTCAGGTGTAACTCCATTGACTTGTTAGTATTATGCCGGGATGAGCATTTTTGAAGAATTACACAGACATTTGTGTAATTGAGATATTAAAGCTATTACAAATTTCAGAGATGTTTAAGATTATTATTCCATTTAAATTTGTGATTGGATCTTAGAAATCCCTTCTAATATGCTCTTCTTTACTGACCCAGACTGAAACCTATCAAGATGCCATATTTATTAAGTGTGCATAGAAGCCTGGTTCATTATCAGACTCCAGTACACATGTATAAATTATATTTAAAGGAAATCAACTCCAAAATGGATTTTAAAACATTTGTGGATGTCATGGATCCAAAACTAAATAACCTTACAGCACATGTGACTAATCTACAATTAAGATGTGGTGGAAGCTCAAACCACGCAGATTGACATGAACATAAAAGTAACCAAAGAGAATTAGTAACATTACAAACAATTCATGTGTTTTACAAAGAGCAGACTAGTATAAAGTGTTAGAAACTCAATGCTGGAGGAAAATAATGATAACTAGATTGGTGGATATGGCCAATATAGGGAATATTCATATTACTACATGAATAGATTACAAAGTTACAGCTGAATATTGTAGAGATATTATATATATAATACATATTCAGCAAGCTATTTAAATTTATTTAAAAATATAAATATAAATTTAAATAGCTTGCTGAATATAAATCCAGAACCCGACACAAATTATACTTGTCAAAATTCTAAAAGGTTTTAAATTTTCAGACATTAGGAACCATAAAAAAAATATTTATTTATTTAGCACTAGTGAGGGAAAGAGTTTTCCTTTACTAAGGTATACACCTTATGATGTTTCTTCCAATTTTTCTTTTCCAAAACAATCCAAGAGATGAATTTGTACATATATATTTCCTAGACAAAGTGAGTGTATATATGTTATTGGTGGTCCTAACAGATATCAAATATCAATATTTTGTAGAAAGAGTAATATCCTACTGGTAAATTCTATCCGTATACAAATACATAATAATTTTAAAGATCAGCATTCAAACCATAATTTTAACAAAAATGCCTTTTTAATACCACATGAATATGCAACATTCCTTCTAAAGAGAAAATATACTACATATTTTATTTATTTAATAATTAAAAGGTATATAAAATGAAAGGCATTCTTCTCTATTAGTCATTCAGCACAGAAGTTAAGTAAAATCATAATAACTGAAGTAGACATGACTATTTTAGAGTCATGCCATTGGAGTAACTATGGATCCATTCTCATATTCAAGTTTTATGAATAATTGATATTTGCAGAGATTTTTAAAATACACTATGTTATTTATTACATCATGACATGTCACCAGTTAAACCTGACAGCATTTTTATACTAGCCAAACACAATTACAGTCACTAGTGTTATAGTATAGACTATAGTAATACACATCTACCCCGATATAATGCTGTTCTCAGACGCCAAAAAATCTTAGTGCGTTATAGGTGAAATCATATTATATCAAACTTGCTTTGATCCGCCGGAGTGCACTCCCCCTGCGGTGCTGCTTTACGGAGTTATATCTGAGTTTGTGTTATATCGGGTCAGGTGGTATTGGGGTAGAGGTGTACTTGTATTGTCCTCTCACATACAGCATGCAATGATGTTAATGGAGTTAAGAGACAGTAAAACGCATTTTTAAAGTGATTTATGCTAAACTACGTTTTTTTTACATATAGAGATCTCTCTCTCTCTCTCTATATATATATATACACACACACACACATGCAGAGAGAGAGAGAGCATGCGCATATATACAGTTCTGTGAATTAACCTGCATACAATATTAATACATACATTTCATAATGTTCCTAGTTCTAGGCTTGCAATCAATTTTGTTAAAACTTTGCTAACAAAGTAGTTTCACCACTAGAAGAGAGTTAGCAGTTATTTCTTTCATCCTATGCTTATTGGCAAAGGAGTTTCCCTTGACTAGTTTAAGTCCCTTTACACAGAGAATAAAGCAATGAGCCAAATGCAGTGCCTCTAATAGCCAGCATACCAGAATGAGTGTCTCTGAGGGAAGACAAAATTTAAAAAGGTTTTGTATTACAGGAAGCAGGTTGACGAAGTGCCAGTAAGTATATTTTGCTTGGGTGCTCAAATCCAGATGAATTTGGTGTCACAATCAAAGTATGTTGAATCCGATGTAGGTAACCCAAGGTTTTATTCATGCATGCCTGTAAATTTAGCAGCTCAATGAGTTAACAGTCTGAAAGGACATAGTTCAGAGAGAAGGCACCTGAAATTATGTGTGAACTGAAGATGGCATTTTCACACAATTCTCTCTCCAAGAAGTTTACCTGTGTATCTTTGCTCAACAATATTCAGCACATATTAAGAAAATCAGTCTTTAAAACCTCAGTGTAAACAGCTTCCAAAATGTTTTATTTACTTCACTATGACATAAAAATCTCTTTCATAGTTCTGAACCTCAAATCACAAAACTATAAAAAATGAAAGCCCCAAATGTAGTGAATCTCTGGACAACACATTGATGTATTCACTTTTCATAAAATAAGAAAATATTGCAAAGTAGTTTTTGAAGTGTCCATTGATATATAAGAAAATACAATTAAGGTGAGATATCTAACAGTATCTAAGAACTCCACAATCCCAATGCACATTTCAATGTATGGCATAGATCAACAGTCTACTTTCTATCATATTTTTTCCTATACAAGAAATTTCATGGCTATTTTTACCCTTCCTGTCAATGGCTGCTCTCATCCATCAATTTCATTTAGAATTATACTATAGATCAATGCAGTTCAAGACCAGTGTGGGTCTTGTAAATGGTTGACTGCACATATATTCATTTAATAGAGCTCACACTATGACATGTATTGGCCAGCCACATTTCCTCTCCACTTCAGCAGTTAATTTCATCAATAACTTATCTCATAGCCCGTTTCCCTTTTATCCAGAAAGGAGACTGCCTTGCGCTAACTCAGCTCTCAGTAGTGATCACTAAAGCAAAACTGAAACAATAAAACCTTTTCCCCCAATTTTGAAATAGTTCTTTATCAGCACTGATAAAATAACTAACTTTACTCCAAGATACTGATTTTAAACTTTGTATAACTAAGGTGTAAGTATATGAGATTACTTCTAATTATGTAACTGATGTTAATGAAAAACAGTGACAACTTTGTGTGTGTTACAGCGTGTACCTGTAAAGACAATAGGTACTACATAAAGCCCAAATTATAATATATACAATTGTCTGAGACACTAATAGATACAACTTTTTCCATGATATTTATTCTTTTAAATACCTTTTGTAGTGTATCAAATTGAAAAATGTCATAACTTAGCTCACATTAAGGGTGGGAGGGATAGCTCGGTGGTTTGAGCAGTGGCCTGCTAAACCCAGGGTTGAGAGTTCAATCCTTGAGCGGACCACCTAGGGACCTGGGGTAAAAATCTGTCTGGGGGTTGTTCCTGCTTTGAGCAGGGGGTTGGACTAGATCTCCTGAGGTCCCTTCCAACCCTGATAGTTTATGATCTATATATCATAAGCATATAAAAGAAAACGGTACATTAGATCATAAAGTTTACTATCTTTTGTTCCAAACTTTCTGTAAAGGAACATGCTTTGAAGTTTGATTAAGCATTAATCAAACTTCAAAACCCCACCTCTGTAGCACTACTGTGTTCTACCAGAAAGAGCACAACTACAAAAATCTCAGAGTGGTAGATTTACCTGCTCTGTAGACAACTGTAGGACCTGCTAAGGTGTTATTTTTCAGGTAAGCAGGGGGTGAGGAAGGTGAGGGTTTTTTTTCAGTCCTTAAAATATAGTTTAAAAATTAGACAAATAGTAGAAGTCCAGACAATATTTAAGTACACATCCAATATATGGTATCACCAGTGCAAAAGTGGCCAATCAGAGAGAAGTGAAATCCCATACTGAATGTGGGAAACTTAATAAAGAGGGATCAGATACACCTGCCATAAAGCTAAATCACGTATTTTAATTTAAAGGAGAATGAAGACGACAGCAGAGGGAATGTAGATATTCATTATTTCTAGATACATAAACATGATTCTTTCCCACTAAAGAAGATTTAACAGTAGTTTTCAAAAGTTGGATACAGTGAATTTGGCCCATAAACATTTACATATAGTGTCCATGTTTGTAGCGACGATGGTGAATTCTTTAAAATGATACTGCATTAGAGTCTGAGGATGGGACTACATACAAAAATTGCATTGATTTAAATAAAATATTTTTTAAAATCAATTTAGTTAAACTGGTGCAAATCCATGTGGGTACAATTAAATGAATTTACAACAGGCTCCATATAGCTTACTCAAGTGAAGTCAGATGTAAATCAATTTAAGTGTGTCCACATAAGGGGCTGGTTTCATCAATATAACTATATCAATTTTAAAAATAATTTTAGTTAAAGTAGTCTAAACACTGTGTTTGTACAAGTCCTAAGAATGCAAAACAAGCTGCATTTTTAAACCAATATTGGGTTCTTCTACAAAGATTAGCCTAAGAATAATTTCAATTTGCACTCCTGCCAGTAGGGCAGAAAGAGAGACATTTGCTATTACTTCTTGTTATGGAAAGCACTCAAATAGCACAATGATGGACAACATTATAAGAACCCAATTAGCTACATATTCTTAATATTAAATTTGGCACTGTACATTTCAATCAGGTTTCCTTTGCTCTTGTTGGTTTGTAATTTAAATGTGTACAACAAAAAGGCATGAATATTGTTAAACAAACAAAATATTACTTATTTCAATCCAGACGAAAGGTGTTTAAACATAATTCAGAGGTGGTTGGGCATTGTCAAATATATTATATTCTTAACATTCCAAGTCCACCTAAAACCTATTGTTACAGTGCTATTCTTAATACGACAGGTTACATCAAAACGTTAATGGAAAGACTGCAAAAGCTCGTATTGCATCTTACTGCAGACTGCAATCTGGTATACTGTGTTGGCTTTAACACAAGAATGCAGTTCAAAGTGTCAATTTCAGGTAAGCAGCATTAGTGGTTTACCAAGAATTGCACACAATAGCAATAGCTGATGGTTCTATTTTATTCTTTAATGCTAACCATACATAGTATTATGAAATTCAAGCATAAACATTAACACTGACATAATATCTTGCAAACTGAATGAAGGAATAGAAATTCCAAGTTAAGTCTATCACACTAACTCACTGTTTTCTATAGGTATTACAACATTTATCATATATTAGATCACTCAGCCACGCAGACACTTTTAGATAATTTTGTGGTACTTACTGTAGGCTATCAAAGACTGAATGTCAAATGCAACTTGGATTTTCTTTTCCTGGGTAATATTAATTTAGACCCTTAATGTTGCTTTAACAGAGTAGAATTTTTAAAATTTTAGCTTGTGTTACTACATAGGATATTAATTTGTATATTACCAATTAAACTAAACAGATGCCTGCATGGCTACAATGAATTCAATTGATCTCAAAGCAAAAATTAAGCTTTAATGGATCTTTATACATATTACAAACTACTGATGTAAACAGATTTCTAGAATTTAATGTAAATGGCTTTAACGTAATAATGCTATCCCACTTTAAAGCAAATATTAATGAAATATGAACATTCTTTCAAAGATTGTAGTAACAATTTTACAGACTGATTAATCTAATAGAAAACTGAAGGCAATTAACTTACAAGCGTGCAATATTAAAGATTTTCCATCGGTGTTTAAAATGTTGACAGAAAAATACTGACCACAAAGTAACATTTACTTAAAATGATTTCACCTACTATACCATATTAATTCTAAAAATATTTAATCATAAAGCTAATCTGTGACAAGATTTTAGTTTATTGCTTTTGATTATTTGTTTTTATTCAAATGTAGTATTTCCTAATGAGAAAATATTTATTAGAAAACATGTGCCTATGAGAAATTTCTGTGTAATTCCAAACTATTATTGCACCAGGCACCTTTCTTCCTGATTACTACATCTTACCTTCAGAAAGAGCAAAACCTGCATTCCTTTCTCCAGCAGAACCCCTACTGATACTTTATACAAAATTTGGCCCTTATTTTCTCTAACTATGCACATCTACAGTCTCGCCAGATATTACAGTAATGTACTTAAATCATTACTATCACTAGGATAAATTATATTTGTGCATATACCCTTCAGCAAGCTGACAACAGTTCTTCGCAGAGGCTTTGAAAACAAGCTACTACTTTGTAATGCTACATTTTCTAAATGTATTCTAGCTTTCAGGGTTTTTTTAATTGCATATTTTTGAAGAAAAAAATTGTTATACTTGAATTACATTATTTATTCCTATTTTATCTTTTCATTTGCCAGTATCGTTGATGTTTCTGTTTAAGGTAAACAGTAAGATGGACTTTTTTGTTCTTAAAACAATTACATTACCAATAACTCAGTAAGCTGCTTAACAATGAAAATTTACCTAGAAGGAGAAACAAAAAAGAAATAACGAATACAGACTGATGGCAATCTATATTCTGCCACAGAATAGTTGTTTAAAATATGTAATTACATTGGGTGACTAGATTCAGGTTGGGGAGAAGAGGGGAATAAATATAGAAAATAAATTGATCTGAATGAAATCAGTACACATTTCATTTGCAAATACTAAAGAAAAACATTTCTAACTTAATAGACATGAATTAACACTGACCTCTATAACACTAATTTAAGACTGCAATTTTACCATTAGTGTGCAATTTTTTCCCTTTACTAGGTACTGTTTATAGAATGAGCTTTGGCAAAGATTCTCTGAAAATGTTTTGGATTGCTGTAGAGAAATCTAATTCTTCCCTTCTTTTCCTGCTGCTCCAGAAATCCCTACGCCTCGCCATGCAAACCTCTAATCCTATTATTCCCTATTTCATCTAAAGGTTCCTTTGGCTATAGATGTCTCAAAATAACTCCCTTTGGAGTCTGTCAGTATCAACTACACAACACTTCATACATCTAGGTTCTAAAAGTAGAGCCTCTCACATCTTGAAGATCCAGGGAACAAGCCTGTTCAATAATCCAGGACTGAGTAATTGAATCTACATCTCTTGAAATGCATGTATCACTTCACAGAAAGTCTCTGCATCCTGCAAATGCTATCTAAGGGGTAAGGACAGGGGCTTTTGAAGCCAGAGAGGAGGGAGGAAGAGTGAGTGGTTTTGTATTTGTTTTTAATGAGACCACTGTAGGGGAAATGTCAATTTTTCCTAGAGCAAAATGTATTCCCATCCTCTTCTCACAAAATATAAAACAATTTAAACAGTATTTTAACCCTTAGAACATTTGCTAATCTCCAGGACTAACTAGGGTTAAGTGAGGAGGGGTGGAGAAAAGGAGATGAACACTTGGGTGCATCCAACCCAACTCACCTTCAATCCTACACTCATAATGTGCTTCCTTCCCTTAATTCCCATTTCTGATTTCTCCCATAGACCCAGACCAGCAGGAAGTGGGTCCTATCAGGAGCGGAGGCAGATGACACAGATGGTAGTAGGGTCCAGGGGAAAACCAGGCATGAAAGAGTGAGTGGGGCCATGTTTACTTGGCTCCAGTAAAAGCAGCAGAGAATCCTGTGGCACCTTATAGACTAACAGACGTTTTGGAGTGTGAGCTTTCGTGGGTGAATACCCACTTCGTCAGATGCAGGATTCTCTGCTGCTTTTACAGATCCAGACTAACACGGCTACCCCTCTGATACTTGGCTCCAGTAGTACATCTGAAGAAGAATCCTAAAGATCTTGCCTATACTGTTGTAGATAGAGTTACAAATTAACTGACTAATGGGGAGAAGGCAATGGATTGTGCTGAAAGGTGAATTACTGGACTGGAGGGAGGTTATCAGTGTAGTTTAAGGATCTGCCTTGGGACCAATCTTATTTGATATTTTTATTAAAGGCCTTGGCATAAAAAAATAGGGGTCTGCTAATGAAATCTGCAGATGATACAAAGTTGGGAGGCATTGTCAATACAGAGGAGGATAGGATTATTATACAGGATGATCTGGATGACCTTGAACAGTAGAGTGACAGAAATACGACATATTTCAATAGTACTTAGTACAAGGTCATGCATTAAGAGTTTCTGCTACAAGCTACAGGCTTACCAGTTGTAAGTGATAGAGTGGGAGAGAGACCTGGGGCTGATCAATCACAAGATGACTATGAACCACCAATAATGATATGACAGTGAAAAAGGCAACTCTGATCCTAGGATGTATCAGACAAGGGATTTCCAATAGAGACAGAGAACTGTTAGTGTCACTGTACAAGGCACTGGTAAGACCTCATTTGGAATACTGTGCACAATTCTGGTCAACCATGTTTAAGGAAGATTAATTCAAACTGGAACAGGTGTAAAGGAGAGCTACTAACATGACCGGGGGAAGGGAGGACCTATTATATGAGAGAAGATTGAAAGAGCTTGGCTTGTTTAGTCTAGCAAAACAAAGGCTATGAATACATCAGGGGAATATAGAGCAGGGAGCGTGAAGAGCTATTTAAGATAAAAGACAAGATTGGCACCACAACAAATTGGTATAAACTGGCCATGAACAAAGTCAGTCTGGAAATTAGAAAGTTTCTAACCATCATAGAGCTGAGGTCTGGAACAACCTCTCAATAGAAGTTGTGAAAGCAAACAACTTAATTTTGTGAGGAGATGGACAAATTGATGACTGTATTTGTATGACAGGGTTGTTTATGATGGTAGAAAGCAGGGCACTGTAAACATGGGGATTGCTTCTGGTTTATGTTCCTACAAACTCATGCTTCAGGATATCAGCTAGACACTGGTGGGTGGTCAAGAAGAGATTTCCCCATCAAAGTATTCTGACGGGGTTTTTAAGTCACCTTCCTCTGAAGCATGAGGAACAGCCATGGCTGGAGATGGGAAACTGGACAGGGTGGGAGAGATCTGCATTGGAACAAAGCATTCTCTCTCTCAGATGCTTGGCTAACTAGTTCTTACTCATATGCTCAGTGTCTAACTAGATTTAATGGTCCCTTGCAGTTAAACTCTATGACTCTAATGGTGTTCCAGCACTGTAAAAAACAGTATGACATCAGAATCAGGCCCTGAGTCTCTATTTATTTCCATTCTTCCCCCTTGTTCTAGCAGTTTCTTACACTAACACCATTTTTAAAATATTGATCAGTTTGTGAAGTGCAATACAAATAGACATAGCATACTTAGATTCATAATAAAACACACACAACACCCCCAAATTTCATCCAGTGGAATTTAAACTCTGCCACCTTAGGTCACCAACAAGTCTGAAATCCAGGACATTTAGATCTTCAACACAAACCAATGCCACGTGAGCTAAAGTAACTGGTAGCAATTGTAGCCTGATCTCCTCTACATGGAGTAGCCACTAGAGAGAATGCAACATATTTTACACATTTGTTAGACAGCAGAGGATACGGGGAGGGGAAGGGGAGAAGAGGATTAAGCACATTTATTCTGAAAGGTAGCACGGCTAAATGGATGAAGCTTGGGTCTGTCATGCTGGAGACCTGGAGCCAGTTCCAGTCCCTATTAAAACCTCTTCATGGAACTTCATTGACATATGGGGACTGTACAATGGACAGAACAGGCCCCGGGAGAACTCTCACAGTTAAGTGGCATTGGAGGACTGGTGTACATCATCCTTCACTGCTACCCCTTGCACTTCCTGGTGTAGGGGAGTGACCAAGGTAAAAGGGACTCATCCAGGGGAGGAGGAAGACTGGCCACAGCACAAAGTACTCTGGCAATTCTGGGCTGTGAAGAAGCCTGTTGGGGGCTGTAAAAGCCTGCCATAAATTAGAGCAGATTCTGGGATTTTGAGAGATATACTCTAAGAATTATTTTGGGGATGTTTATTGCCAAATTATACAGATGGTCAGACTAGATGATCACAGTGCTCCCTTCAGGCCACAGAATCTGTGAATTTAAATTTCACCAATAGATAAAGCCTTAGCTGTGAACCCACCCAATAGCCACGACAAACTCCAATACTGTATAAACATACATATAAATATACACACACACATAAGCAAACATGAAGTACAGGATATAAGAAGTTTATAAACAAACCAGAGAGTTTTGAAAACTAGGAGCAAGTACCCAAACAAACAGTTCTGACACAGAATAAACTGAAGTAAAATAACGAATGCATATATCATTTGCATTTTTGTAATGGTTAATATACAACTGATGGTTCAGAGTACTACTTGTCTTATTTCTCCTGGAGAATAGAGTATATTATGCTTGGTCAGTGCTTACAGAACATGAACAAGTTGTAAATAAGATTTGCTATCAAACATGATTTAAAAAAAAATACAGATGCAAACCTGAAACACTTGTAAGGAAATTTTCATAGTTTTATACTTTAACATTATTGTTAAAGAGTACTCAATAATTCTGTGTTGATACTAAAGTACAGTGAAACAAAATGTAACTTAATTGTATATAGTAGTATACAGAATATATTTTATAAAGACAGTAAGAATTAAGAAAAATAGTGCTTTACTGTACATATGCAGAGGGCTGCATTCTGCTCTCAGTTACACCTGTGTACCAGAGTAACAGCAGAATTTGGCTAAAAGTCTTTTAAAATCCATTATTTAAACTATCTTCAAAATATCCTTAATAATAATTGATTAAAATTTAGTTCACTACATTACAGGAGACAATATTGCACCAGTATGCATGGCCTATGTTCCTCTGACAACAGCTGAGTCAGAATAAACAAAAATATTACATCCACTGTTCTGAAGAATTGTATCCAATAAATTTTTTACAAATGAGAACATTAGCTACAACTAAATGCCAGCTAAGCCTCAGCAAAACTGAATTATTAAATCTGTCTGCCTGTATCCTATTACAGCCTACTTATGAATACTTGATTTTATTTTGTATAATTGACAAGAGTTGTCAGGAAAGGATGGTTTTAATGGCAATCAAATTAAGATCAACTGGTATAAGTGTCACACTGAAGAGTGTATGTCAAATGTTGAAGAATTAACTGATGAGTCATTGTGAAACAGGTCACGTGAAACTGTCATAAACTGTTATAAATTGACTTGTAATATTACCAGCCTGGTTGCTACGAGTCAGAATCAGAATATTGAAAAAGAGACACATTGCTAGATTACATATACACCCGATAAAAGAAAAATAGACACTGACTTTGCATACCTAGTACTAGATCGCTTACCATCAAGTTAATTTTTAAATCATTCATATACTTTAAATGACTATATACATGAAAATTTTAAACAGATGACAAGATGAATAGCAGCACTGAAATGTCGTGTTTGAGTACACAGTTTCATTTCCACTGGGAGAGATAAAGTTCAGTTTTGAATGCTACCAGGAAAGAAGAACTAATATATGCCAAACATTTAAGTTATAATGTCATCACTTGGGACACAGCTGAAAAACATATTGGCATTTATAAGAGATTGATGAAAATTAGTTCTAAAGCATTAATTTCTCTTAATACTGCTGAAAGAACTGTGTGTGCACTCAAGATATTTGATCTGAATTAAGAAACTGATGAAGCAATTGATTAATTGGAATTTAAGCCATCAGTCACTGGATCCATCAACAGATTCATTTACATTCTAAACAATCAGCTGATGGTCCAATAGGATACCATGTATTAATACACAGTCAATATGATACCACTGAACTCATCACAATTCCTTATTGACAAGTACACAGATGCTTTTAATCCAAGCTTGATCGCTTTGCATATATTTTAGGATGTCTTATTAACTCACTACGTTTTACGAATTTTTATTTTATTAAAAGCATTATGTTTTATGCATGCACTGACCATTCAGAGAGAAAGGAAGGTTTACACGCTTAACTAGACTCCCAAAATTTTGACTACTTGCTTTAAATAATTTTGTAATGAACATGAGGATATTCAAAAGCACCCATTAGATAGCATGTGTAATAGAAGGGTTACAAATATGCAGTTATAAAATATTCATATTCCCTCTTTCAATTGTGTTTGGTTTGGCACACCTCCTTGAACTATTATCCTTCTGATTATATTATATATATATAAAAATAATTACTGAGTTTATTCATGAAAAGATGTATAGAAATGGTGACCAGTTAAAAACAAATTTAATATGGTTAGTTGATTTTAAAAGTACTACAGGAATTCTTACATATAAGTGGTCAAGACTTCACCCATAGACTACTTCACAAGTTGTCATGCCAATCACTGTTATGTGAACTATAGGAAATGGGTGAACTATAGGAAATTCACTATTGCCAAGTCCACAGATCACATGTGATGATGGTGGTAGCATCGTGAGGTGAACAGAGAAGGCACCTAAAGGAGGATATAATGGTCTATAAATGTTCATAAAGCTTTAATAGTTTATCAAAAGTTTTACATTTCTCTTTTACAGGGAGATCTCGTTCCAATTCCCTGGTCTGCAGGTTTGCAAACACTGAAGAGGCAGTGATTTTTCATCTCATTATTACTGTTTTATGCCAATGCAAGTCCCCTGAAATCAATGGAGCAACAGTATAAAACTGATGTAACTGAGTGGAGAATATGGCCCAATATGTTTAAGAAGCATAAGGAAGAAGATAGCTATGTTAATGGCATAGCTTTCATCCAAAACATTTAGCATAGTCAAGCATCCAAAGTAATGGATATAATTCAAATCTGAGGCCACAAGTAGCAATAATTCAAAGTGCGCAACAGTTCAGAGGTACAGCAAAATCAAAACTGAAATTAAAGTAATTACCTTTAAAATACTAAGTGACAATGCTGTCAAACGTCAGTGGAAACAGAAAAACCATATACATTCCAAATCAAAGATGCCAACCATATGCACTAAGCAGTTAGTCTTCTAAAATTAAATGACGTTACTATTAAATTGTTTTTGTAAAATACCACTTTCTTAAATAGTGATTTATCAAATGTATTTATTTTATGCCAACTTTTTCCACTACAGTGAGCTTGAGAATAATGTATTTATTACTAGCTAAATATAATGTCAAAACACACTGCGTCCCTATGATGCAGCAAACATCACATGCATGACAAATTTTTACAACAGGTTCATGTCCAGTGAAAGTTGAAATCACTTCAACCTTAAGCCATAAAAGCGATATTATGCTCTCCTGTGGAAAGAATCATGAGAGGATGAAACATATTCTGAAAAGTGCAAATGCACCCATGATACCGTATAAAAGAAAGGTGACCATGTTTACACTAATGAATTGCATCACTACTGTTGCACAATTGTGATAAATCTCGTACAAAGTATGTTGTGCAAGACATCTGCTAAAAAGTTAGTCTGCTAAGTATGATTATCCTGTTTATATGTATGTATCACCATTGTAGATGGAGGTTATGAAACTTTGCTATGTATTTGCATCTCAAACATGTTGTGTTTCTGAGTAATGTCCCACAAGACAGATTTACATCAAGGTTAGTCAGCCTTCTTGAGGACAATTAAGGACAATCAGCTCTTCCAGGGACCCCTCCTGAGGTCTCTTCAGCCAACATGTAGGCAATGAATGCTTCCTGACTCAGCAAGGCACAGGTGACCCAGGACTCCATGTTTGAGCCAGTAATTTTCCATGCACCTGGATTAAGTAGTATAAATTGCAGACGATGATATTCTTTTTCTTCATTCCTACTCCACATCTCTGGACTATGATTTCTTACAAACGGAAGCTTTGAACAAAGGACGGATGCCTCCCAATCTTTTTAGGTGATCCAGAGAGACTTATTGCAAGCTAGGAGATTTAACGTCACTGGTATTATCCTAATTACAAACTCTGAAATCAACTGTAATGTATTGATTGATTTTAACCTCTTATTAATTCTCTCCATTTTTTATTATATTAATAAACCTTTCGTTTTTGGTTACTAAAGAATTGACTACTAGAGTGGTTTTTGGGTAAGATCTGAAATATATTTTGACCTGGTTTGTGTCACTGGTTCTTTGAAATTGGAAACAACCTTATATGCGGTGTTTTTGGTTTTAATAATCTTACATCACAAAAGTCATTGTCTGGGTGGTGATATGGGCTGGATTACCTTTAGGGGACTGTTTTGGCTCTTTGTTAACTAGTATAGTGATATAGGAGCTCACATTTTTTACTGGCTTGGTGACCTCTAATGATAGAATAAACCACCACTTTGGGATTGTGTTTGTCTTATTTCCTATAGCCTGTCCTGAATTTGGTATTCTCATACCCAAACCAGGCAGCGTGACTGCACCTAGTTTCCGTATTATATTCCATATAATTTCCATATTATGTCATTAAGCGGCAGCAGTGGAAAGGCAAGCAGGGGAAGAAAGCCACTGTTAGAGATGGCTTCTCCCTGGCAGTGGAGGGCATGGCCCTCAAACGTAACAAGGGAAATCCAATAGATCTTGAATTATCCTTTACAAAGGGATGGGCCATTTCCTCTATTTGTGGCCTGGACCCCAATTCGTCCACCTGCAGCAAAGCTCCCCCCAGGAGCCCTATTCTGCTGTTCACCTTCCTCGGAGAAAAGTTGGAACAGTTTCCTAAAGTTTTGAAAACTTAGTCCCTAGCCCCAACCCTATCCCATTGGAAAATGAAACCTATCATGCCAGCTCTGAAAACCTATCGTATGTTGTTAAAGCTCAAACCATTTTAATTTACGTCTTCTATGCCCAGTGCTCAGACCCATTCTATGGCTCCTCCTATACCCTTTGGGAAATATTGATATAGAGCTTGATATTTTGATACTTCCTTGCACACTTTAATGAGCAGTGATATAATTAACAATACTGACATGTAAAGAAAGTTACACCTACTGAAATGAATGAGGTAGTTCATAACCTCAGTTACTATTTCAGGTTATCTGCAAACCCAGGCAGATATTGTTGAAACTATTCACAGCATCATTTTTTGAAGTTTTTCTCCACACCAAATGAAAACAGACTGGAAAATAACTGTCTATTCATACCCCTTCATCTGGTCCCTCCATCGGCAGGCAAGCCTGACATTTAGGGAAACACTGTGTTAAGATTTTCAAGTTACATAGTAATATAGCTGGCTGGAAAACAAAATTTCCATCCTGCAGGAAATTGTTTCAAAATTTGTTTTCTGTCTGAGAACAAACAAGTTAAAATTTCTCAATTTTTTGCAGTACAAATTCTGAAAAAAATCCTTTTGTTAAATAAAATAATATAAACTTTTTTTGTTCATTGGTGCTGGAAAAAGGACATGAGATACTGAATGTAGTTTAATTAGGCTGCAATTTTATTCCTAAATGTCAGGGAGTACAGGGCTTTTCCTGCACAAATGTGAACCTAAACAGTTCCCCTTTTCCCGTCACCTAGAGTGGGGATGGGCCAATATCCTCAGACTCATCCAGGCTGAAGCGGCAGCAGCAAGTCACTCTTAGACTATCTAGTCCTTAAACAGGCCATACACCTTTTCCTACAAGCCAGACAACAGCCTGCACTGCTTAATGCAGGGCGAGGTCACAATATTATAATAATTTTAACATAATATAAAAGTCAAAATGATGAAGAAAGGAAGTCAAAACGCTTCATTATCAGAAGGGTAGCCATGTTAGTCTGGATTTGTAAATGTAGCAATGAGTCCTGTGGCACCTTATAAACTAACAGACGTATTGGAGCATGAGCTTTTGTGGGTGAATACCCACTTCGTCAGATGCTCTAAAATGTCTGCTAGTTTATAAGGTGCCACAGGACTCTTTGCTGCTTTTACAAAACGTTTCATTGACACTTCTTCATCAAAATTTCACTGCATTTTCTGATTAACTATTTGGTACAAAGTTCAGTAGGAAATTCTATGGGAACTTCCACAGCTTAACAGGAAAAGGCCTTATTCCTTAGCTCCACTTTCGTTGCCGACCCTAGTTCTCCCCCAAAACACACAGAGCCCCAGGCACAAAAATTTCACACAAGTGCTTTTCCATGTAGGCTTAGTACAACAGTGCCGAGGCTTCTTTTGTCCCTTTAAGTGCTTATGTGCCTAATTTCACTGGTACTTTCCATGCAACCAGTGTCACACTAGCCACTGGGGTCCATGCCCAGGGGTCCCAGCCAATTGTGACACTCCCTCACCACGACCCACTCCGCCCACACAGCGCTCCTGCCGGACAGCAGGGTCAGGGTGTGTGGGATTGCCCCTCTCCCCCTGCCTAGCACTCCTCCTGTCTCAAGAGTCAGTCCATGGCATATCAGGAATTAACTACCTTACATCTCACTTTCCATTTCCAAGTGCAAAACATATTTCAACCTTGCCTTCACTGGTAAAGGCTCATACAGCATATTTAAAAAAGAAAAGGGGAAATGACTAAGTTGGCAGCCTGATTACCTCAGCTGACGGGACAGTAGAATAAGTGCATTGGAGGTCAGTGGTTAACATCTCCCTCAAAGCAAACTACAGCACAGCATGTCAGAAGATTCATAGCTCAAGAAAAATATACCTAAAAAAAAGTTGCTGTTTAAGGAGGCTTCTCTGCCATTAAAAGCATGGCCTCCCCAAAAAGCAAAACAGATAACACTGAATAAAATCAATGGGGCACTACAGCTGATATCAAAAAGTTGCACTCTGAATTCCAGGTCCTGAACTCATTTAGTCTCCAAGATTTTAGCAGTGAAGAGGGAAGTTTCCAATTTGAAAGACAGCATCAATGTGCTGGAAGCTGGGAAGGAGAAAGAGTAGAGAGAGAGTGAGTGATCTGGAACACTACATAACACCGCGGGAGCAGAGAGAGAGAAATGTATGTCAAAACAGGTATTAGGTTGGGGTGGGAGGAGAATCAGGTTTAAATGGGTGTTTGGAAAAACAGAAGGAATAGTTTCTTGGTTAAAGAGAGTTATTTAACAATAAAGAAAAACACATATAGGACTCTATTCCTTCCCCCCAGCCTAAAGCTGGTAACAGACAAAGGTTTACATATGAAATTTCACCAAAATCAGCACAAAATGTCTGCATTATGGGCTAGAAAGCATAAGAAATTATACTCCAATGGCTACTAGGATCCAGTTTTTCCAATACTTCTCTACTCTAAAAGAGAGATGAAAACTCAGTGAAAGTACATGAGCACTTAGATGGACAGAAAACAACAGATGGAAGTTTCCATTATAACTCTTCCTCACCTTCTGCATCATTCTTGTCGAAAAGGGGACCAATAAAAGGGGATGGAGGAATGACTACTCCAGTTGCTTGCAATAGATATTTCATGTTTAACATGAAAGATGATGCCCAGTAAGTAGAAACTGATGAAGAGTAAATGAAAAAATAATAGCAGATGGCAAATAAATGAGGATACGAAAATAATAATAATAAAAAACCCTATGAAAGGTATGTCAGCAACAAAAGGAGAGCTGAGCAAGAGGAGGATGTTAATCCTTGGGGTAAAATCCTGGTTCCACAGAATGCAATGTCTCAACTACCTCTATTAGGTTGCATCTGTCTGCATTACAGCTCAGATCGTGCCTCCCAAAATGGGTAGACAGACTCGGGTTAGCTGCCTGAGTTCAGACCCAGTGGTCTTGGAGGACTTGGACTTAGGTGGCTAACACAAGCCTGCACTAGAGCTGCAACATCCACATCACTATTTGTAACATGCTAGCTCAAGCAGAGCTACTGCAAGTTTGCCTACCAAGGCTGAGAGGCTCGCTCCCAGCTACAGTGTAGACATACCCTAAGTGGCCCAGCCACCACTCAGGATACATTTAAAATGCTATCAAAGATGAGACTGCAGCATTTGTACACATACCTGAACAATTTGGCTAGCTGGAATTACAATAGTAGTGAATCCATGGCATCATTAGCTGTACAAGCCTGCCTAGAACCCGGAGTATGTACTTGAGCAACTAGGCTTGTGCTGACTGCTCTTCTTATTCGAGCTATCTAGATCAAAGCTAGTTCAGGTATGGTCACGTGTTGCAGCACACCTCTGACTGGAGGATAGACATACCGTGACTCAGAAGCACAAGTCTCATTTGGCATTTAGGATACACTGCAGCAGGAAGATGCAGATGCAGCTATATCAATGGAAGAATGATTTCGTCCACAGTTTCCGTCGCTAGGGAAAGTGGTGTCCTATACTAGTGGAAAAATTGCTTTAATTGGTGTAGGCTGTGTCTACGCTATGGGGTTATGTAAGCATAGCTATGCCTGTGTACTCTCTGTGGTGTTGTAGACACAAACTAAAACTCCTCTTCTCTTACTTTTCGCAGCTTGGCTAGATGTATATATGCTAGTTCTCACGAAGCTAGTGTGCTAAAAATAGCAGCATGACCGTGGGGGCACAAGTGCCGGCTCGGGCTAGCTACCCCAGTACAACCTGTGCAAGACACAGTTAGGAGTCTGTGCTACCACAGCCACATTGCCATTATTAGCTTTGTTACCACAAGCGTTGGCTAATGTAATGCACTCTACATAGGACATCTTAAAAAACACTTCAGAGACTGCACCTGGTTCAGAACACAGTGACTTGCTTATTGAATAGGACATTTCATTGGGAGTATATGGCTCCAATGCTCTGAGATGTGCACTGGATGCCCACTAGTCTATAGATGGAGTTCAAGGTATTGGTTTTGATGTATAAAGCCCTAAACAGCCTGGGACGTACCTGAGGGATTGTCTTTCTTCCTGTGCCATACCGCCAGAGTTGCAGTCAGCAAAAGCACTCAAGCTCAATCCCCCTCTTTATAAAGAGAAAGAAAGTGATGGCAAGGCATTCCCTGTGAGTGCTCCAGGACTGTGGAACTTGTTCATCAACCTGAGTCTGAAGGTGTGTTTTGGCAAACTGCCAAAGACATGTTTGATATGGCTTTGGAGGGAGCTGAGGACGTTCTCCTAGAATGATTAAGGGATAGAAAAGAGCTATTTCATAGATGGCTAGCTGGCTCCCCTTTGAATTATTTTAATGCTGCTGGACATTTATTATAATGCCAATTTAGGGTGCTCAGAGACTTGTATGGGCATATTTAAATTGAAATAAATATGAAATGTTAAGTGTAAATTCGCTAGATTTTTGAGAAATCAATCCTCCAGTACCCTTTTGGGTACAAATGGTCAATAAATTCTGTAGGACACCTGTTAATTGAAATGTCAAGTAACCCAGAGCTATACAATTTAAACATCAAACCATAACTTCAGCAAATAAAAAAATTTAATGCTGGGAGAAGTATGCAATCTCTTGGTCAGGGAGAGCTGACGAAGTAAAAATTAACATCTTGCCTGAAACACCTTTGTTTCAAAACATTTCTAAAATTATCACAGATAAAATTTCAAACTGTGTACAGAGAATGCTGTTAGAATTTACAAGGAATAAGATAAGAGTAAATGTAGTTACTTTGTATAGAACTATTAAGAAGAGTGGATGAACAGTTCCATATATAGAGAACCATCAAACTAAAAACTATTGTGGACTGGGGACACTGAGTCTTTATTTAACACGAAAACTGTGGCAATGGAAATACTGACATCTTAACGCTGCTCTTTTTTAACCCGAGCAGCTAGTCAAAGTTCTGGGGCCTCAGAATGTTCCAGTCAGAAGGAGAAACTGGTGATAGTCAGGTATTTCTTTGATACAATCTTGTTTATTATTTACAAGGAATATGTAAAGTCCTGTGTGTCTGAAAACAGAATGACTTAACAAGCAGCACACAGCTTTTTTGCTCACAGCACAAAGAAAAAACTCTTTTTAGTTTGCACCTCTGACCTAAAAACTTCTCCCCAAGTTTCTTCTAGGAGCAGACACAATGCTTTCGGCTGCTTTTCCAGCTGTCTATGTCTCTCTCTCCCAGTTTCTAAGAGACATAAGGTAGATGAGGTCAATATATTTTATTGGATCAACTTCTGTTGGTGAGAAAGATGATTCACCTTCACCTTGAAATATGTGTTAACTACTTATGACTGATAATCTGTTCAAATCTTGTATCTAGCAGTGACACTGAGTTAGTTTCCCAGACCTGAAGAGGAGAACTGTACAAGCTTGAAAGCTTCCCTCTCTCTCACCAACAGAAGTTGGTCCAATAAAGATATAACCTCACCTACCTGGGACCAACATGGCTATCACACTGCATACTCTCCCAGTATTTGTCTACGCGCACACACACACCAAAAGCTTCTGGGTGGATTCACATACTTTTTTTCCCCTCTTAGGTGGGAGCTTATCCCTGCAGTTATGTTAAATGAAGTCTGTGTTCACATACAGTGGTCTCCATGAGGTTTTAACTCAACATAACATTATGAACTGGGTGAAATCTTGTTAACATAGAATAAATTTTACACTCTCCAAAAATTTGTACCCACCCTTTGTCAAGGCTGTGTGACCAGATTGCTTCTAAGATTGGGATAAACCTCTAAAGGGCTCTCAGTTGGGCCTAAGATAACAGAAGGTCTTTAGAGCTATCTCCCTTTTCCGGATGGGCACCATCTGCTACAGACTTGAGCTTGTCTAGATGGCGCTGGCAAAGCACACTGTAAGAGTCTGATTGGTAGAGAGCTCTCACATGCTGCACTCTGTCTGCCCTTTGTAGACACAAACTGGTGGTACCAACTAAAAAGTGGTTAACATGTGACAGAAAACAAAGAGGATTGTAGTAGCTTTTGTTTATTAAATATAATTCATTGTTTCTCATCTGTTGACAAAATAAAATATTTTCAAATAGAATACTCAGACCTGTGAGTGAAATTTTTAGGCTAGGATTCAGGTCCCATACTCAGTCCAGCCTATCTTAGACACCCAGGATTTCTTCCTGAGCAGGCAGATGGCAGGTACACTGTGAAGTTATGGCGCTCAGCTACAGAAGATGCAGCACATGTAACTCCCTCAGCTAAGCCAAAAATGGGCCTCCTGAGCTCCCATGTAAACCACATAAAACCTTCCTTGGCAGAAAGGATGGTCACTTTGACAAAGACCCAGGAGTCAGAAGCTCCTGGTGGGTTAAGCCCTTGTGTCTCTCAAATGTTTAGGCCAAGATTTCCTAATGTGAATGCCTAAAGTTAGGTACATAAATCCGTATTTATGCACTTATTAGGTATTTGAGAGCTTATCTACATGGCTTGGCAAAGCATGCTAATGTGTTGCACTCTGTCCCTTATAAGCCCTCTTAGTGTGCTCTAAAAGGTACCCAGCTCATGTTAATGTAGTTCAGTTTCAAACCCCAATCTACTACCACCACTTCAGTCATGTCTAGGTTAAGGTTTAGCCAGGTTACACTCACCCATGATCCAATCTTAACTAGACACTGGTGCTGAACCACACTGTGTTACTCGGGGTGGGGTTGTCTACATGGCACTGGCAAAGCACACCAGAGGGGTGTTTATAAAGCTCTAATGTGTTATGCGCGAACTGTTCTGCTGGAGAGTCCAAAAAGGTACCTAGTTCACATGAACATAGTCTTGTAGACAACCATATTATAGCAGTAACTTGTAGGCCTACAGGAACGTGAATTAGATATCTTTTAGTTCACACCAGCAGAGTCTACATGAGGGCAGTTAGAATGCAGCACTACAAGTCACACACTCTCTAATGTGCTTTGCTGGTACTTTGTAGACAAACCCTTACTCAACACTAGCAGTTGAGTCACCATTGACAATTCGAACAATTATCCTGTATCAGGCCTATCTTCCCTCGGGGAGACTCTGGCATGCAGTAGACTGATGGTCTACTTGGCCCCACCCAGCCAGGCCTCTCAAAGACAGAGCTGGAGAGAGATGTGGTCTCCATTCCAGTTCGCCTCCAGCTCAGCTCTTTCCAGCTCTTGCTAGTTAAGACCAAAGCAGACTCTGAAGAACTTCAAAAAGATCTCACAAAACTAAGTGATTGGGCAACAAAATGGCAAATGAAATTTAATGTGGATAAATGTAAAGTAATGCACATTGGAAAAAATAATCTCAACATATACATACATATGATGGGGCTAATTTAGCACAACGAGTCAGGAAAAAGATCTTGGAGTCTCATGAATGGTTCCTGAAGATGTCCATGCAGTGTGCAGAGGCAGTCAAAAAAGCAAACAGGATGTTAGGAACATTAAAAAGGGATAGAGAATCAGAAGGAAGAATATTTATTGCCCTTATAAAATCGATGGTAATCCACTATCTCGAATACTGCGTACCGATGTGGTCTCCTCATCTCAAAAAAGATATACTGGCACTAGAAAAGGTTCAGAGAATGGCAACTAAAATGATTAGGGTTGAACGGGTCCCATGTGAGGAGAGATTAAAGAGGCTAGGACTTTCAGCTTGGAAAAGAGGAGACTAAGTGGGGATATGATAGAGGTATATAAAATCATGAGTGATGTGGAGAAAGTAGGTAAGAAAAGTTATTTACTTATTCCTATAATACAAGAACTAAGGGTCACTAAATGAAATTAATGGGCAGCAGGTTTAAAACAAATAAAAGGAAGTTCTTCTTCACACAGCGCACAGTCAACGTGTGAAACTCCTTGCCTGAGAAGGTTGTGAAGGCTCGGTCTATAACAGTGTTTAAAAGAGAACTGGATAAATTCATGGAGGTTAAGTCCATTAATGGCTACTAGCCAGGATGGATAAGGAATGGTGTCCTTAGACTCTGTTTGTCAGAGGGTGGAGATGGATGGCAGGAGAGAGCTCACTTGATCATTACCTGATAGGTTCACTCCCTCTGGGGCACCTGGCATTAGCCACTGTCGGTAGACAGGATACTGGGCTAGATGGACAGCCACGCTGCTACATAAAGCACAGAATTAATGGTCTCCTGTTTATTTGATGACATACAGAAATAGTCAATGTATTAATTGCAAGGTATGAAAAGAAAGCTTACCTCTTTAATGGTGGATAGCAATATCTCTTAAATTCAATGTACTAGTCTACCCAGGGTACACACAAAGAAAACTAATAGGCTAGGGATTCAATAATGTGCCGATAGTTTTTTTAACAAGGTATTCATTATCTATTTGTTAATAGGTTGTTTATTTTCTATTACTGCTGCTGTAATACATGCAGAAGTTTCTTTCTTCTACACCAAAATTAAATTACTATGAATTTTATGTTGCTTAAAACAATGGCTGATCACACAAAATCAATACAATTCAGTGGCTTCAGATAGGCCAGAAATGTTTTGACACCTGAGCTAAATCAAATGTTAAAACTGGAATGGAAACTGAGGTATGGGAACAGATTAAAGTGGATTGGACAGATTGTTGACAGTCACTCATGCCCTGAAGATAAAAGTTTATCTGGCTGTATGCGCAAAAATTCACTCTAGTCATTTGTCATTCTCTGTAGTAATACATTTCCAAAGCTTTTTAGTTTCAAGACAGGTAGGTTTTATAATACACATTGTTTTCAAACATAATAGAAAATTCCAGAACATGTGAAAAAAGTAACTGTTACAGCCTTATTATTCTCTAGTAGTCTGTTTTATAAAAACATAGGCAATGTAAGTTGCACAACTGAATTCCAAAGTGATACTACTTTTTTCAGTTTCATTACAAAAATTCAGTTACAGATTAAGCCTTTGTGCAAAAGGAAAATAAATGTTGGTCTTCAGTTAATTTTTAGCTGCGCAGAACAAACGAGTATTATTCATTAATTGTCACCTGTACTACACTATTTACTAGTAGTGAGTTTCTGCTTTCCTGCTATAGCATGCTAATGTTCATGACCTCTCTCTTGTATTCTTGCATAAAACAGTTGCAGGTTGGTAATTTTTACTTAGTAACATAGTATACTTGCTAAGAATGTACAGGCACGCTGTTTTATTTTTATGATAATTTGATATAAATACCTCAGCTTCACAACTACTACTGTAATGTTGAGCAGTACATTTATTATTCTAGTATGATGAATTAGTAACATTTTAAAAAAAACACGTCTGTAGCACTGACTGAGTAATACAAATACAAAATGAATCAAATAGCAGCATGAAAAGCCTTTTTAACATACTGCATGCAATTCAATTCTCTAGGAAACCTAGAATTAGGGATTAATCTTCAGAAGCTCCTGATGGTCATCTCAGCAGTGAAAAACTGTTCTATATCCCCATGCCAACTCTCTGATTGCAAAAAACCAAACACCCTTGCCCTACTCCCTGCTCCACCTGAGGCCACATACCTGCTTGCTCTATTCACCCTCTCCATCACTCACTTTCCCCCACCCTTGCTCAGTTTCACCAAGCTGGTGCAGGGGTGCGGGAGGGGATGAGGGCTCTAGCTGGGAGTTTGGGCTCTGGGGTGGATCCAGGGATGAGGTGTTTGGGGTGTAGAAGGGGGCACTGGGTAGGGGGTGGACCCGAGGGGTTTGGAGTGTGGGAGGGGGCTCTGGGCTGGGGCAGGCGGTTGGGGTGGGAGGTTTAGGGTTCCAGCTAGGGTTGCAGGCTGTGGCTGGGGCCAGGGATACGGGGTTTGGGATACAAAAAAGGGGCTCCAGGCTAGGTCCAAGGTGTTCAGAGTGCAGGAGGGGGCTCGGGGCTGGGGGAAGGGCTTCGGGGTGCGGGAGCCAGAGGGACATGGTGCTGCTCCTGGGAGCCGCAGGGAGCCTCCCTTAGTCCCACTGACCAGACTTTTAAGGGCCTAGTCAGCGGTGCTGACCAGAGCCACCAGGGTCCCTTTTTGACCAGTTGTTCTGATAAAAAAAAAGATGCCTGGCAACCCTAGAACTAAACATGGGAGGAATGGGTACTAGTCCCTGCCTGGATAGCTAGTGGTATGGAGCTAGAGTGGGGACTCTGAGGGGGGGGGGGGGGGAAGAACCTAAGAGTAAGGGTATATCTAAACAGAAGCTGGGAGGTTTCTTCCCAGCATGGGTAGACAGAATAGTTCTGCTAGAGCAGGTATGCTAAAAATACCAATGTGGCTCCAGCGGCATGGATGGCAGCTCAGGCAAGCCATCCAAGTAAAATTCTACCTGACACATTAAGTATGTACTCTGATGGCTAGCCCAAGTCTTTATACTGTACTGCTGGATCAAGATCTGGCCTTTCCTCACTTAAATCAATAAAGTAATTGAGTATCTTATTGTTACGTTGGAGTGATACAGCCCTATACAGACAGTGATATCTCTCAACTTGAAATCACATTTTGCAAAAACTCTTGTAAACAACCATTTAATAGCTCCAGTAATTACATCTCTGATTATTCACCATAACACTCAAACAATTTTCTCCATACGTACTTGCTTATTTTACCACACAGAAAAGCACACCATTGCATTACTGTATTCATTTTGCTTCTTGCTTTTTTGCGTTCTTTCCTCTGCTTGTGGCATTTTAAATTACCTACTTCAAGGAAAACATTGGTTTCCCAAGGCTCAGAATTTGTGCCATTACTTAAAAATTTCTAGAGTAATCAGTGGGCACTTGTTTAATTTACAAAAACAATTAACACTTCATTTTTATAGCACCACACTTAGGAAAGAAAATAAAAATTGGGACCTAAGTATAGTCAGTAACTAAGGCCCAAAAGTGTTATTTAAACAGCGTCATTTGTGCCACTATAGATAAGGCTGTGTCAGTGTTTCCATTACTAAACATTTTTCAACACTATTTATTTTTTGCAACCAAATTACAATGTCCTCCTGGCTAAAACTTGGTGCTCAAGTACTTTAAAAAACTGGAAAATATTTTTACAATTAGGCTAACTCTATTTTAATAGTTTCAATTATTTTCACAGTTACCTCTGTATTAATTTTCTCATCTCCCATCGTTCAATAATTCGGACAGAATAAATATGGCCATATGGGAAGAAGAATAAACTACCAGTATAAGCACATTTATTCTGGTGTACCTGCATCCACACTCGGGGCTGTGCCATATAACTACACTCATAAAAAAAATTACACCTTGAACTGACACATATACTGCTACAAAAAATTGTGTTTAAACTAAGTCTTAGAGAAACCATCAGTCAAATTTCCAGTTATTTGTTCTGCAGGATTCATACTTCATTCTCTCTTGCTCTGTTTCTCACATTCTATGCAGATTCAAATCACAAAACCTAGCTAGAAATTCCAGTCTTTGATACTCTTACCTTTGTTGGCGCTCTGAAAACTTATCAACAGCTGTTTGTTAACTCAACTTTTAGTGTAATCCAAATAGAATTTATTTCTACAGATATGCATAGCATAAGGCTTCAGATCCTGTAAAGTCCTCAGATTAGAGAAAAAGGCAGCAATACAAAAGGCTCATTAAAATGACATCCAAATTAACTTTAGGAATAAAAAGGGAATAAATAAAAAAAATCATAGGCAATTTTACATAAGGATACATTTTAGGATAAAGGATAATATAATTCAACAATCCTCCTACCAGAGATAATGACAACTAAATAGACGGTTTTCCCCAAAAACAGGTGAAGGAGAGCTTACCCTGCTGTTTCAAATGACTATGTGTTGATGGGGTAGAACAAAACACTTATAAGAAAGCATAGACTTAAAAGCTTCATACTGAAGTTCCAGGGATCTAATCTACTTAGATGATACACACTCCTCCCCTGATGTATATAATATGAGACACGTGAACTCATAATATCTTAATCTTCAGACTTCTCAAAACCTTCCCAAATGAGTTCTGGTACACCTCTACCCTGATATAATGCGACCCGATATAACATGAATTCGGATATAACACGGTAAAGCAGAACTCCAGGGGGCGGTGGGTGGGGCTGCACACACCATCGGATCAAAGAAAGTTCAATACAATGCGTTATAACAGGGTAGAGGTGTATCTAATTAATGGAAGTGCCATCTGTGGACAATCTCTTTTTGGAACCAAAACTTTACACTATTTCCAGCTCTTGGTGTAGGTTTCATTGTGATATCCTTTCTTCTCTGATAGACAACCCACCAGTCCATGGAAGAAACTTTCCTTTAAGAACTAGTGGCCTTCACTCCCAGAATGTGACACAGAGTCACTGTGTATGTGCAAAGGTAATTGGTCCTAAATGGAGAACAAATCATTGGCAGTCAATTCTGCCTACCAACTAGGCTTTAGAAACCCAAGAACCAAGGTCAATAGAGGCAGAAGATAGAGAGTGGAAATATTTTTGATGGCTATCAAATTTCACAGATTATTCTGGATATCAGGAAGGGGTAGAACAATATAAACCAGCTTGCCTTCTCAATGAATCAGAAAAGCATCTCTCTCTATGACTAATAGGTTGAACCCCTGGGAGAAAAACAGGAAGTGCTAGCCAAGATTAGCTCTTATTTTTTAATGTATTCCTTCCATAGAACCACAATGTAGGAATTATATGACGAATCATGAGGCCACAGAATTTTTCACAGCAGTTGGGAGGCATATGTAGTTCTCTTCAGCTCTACAGTCCATGGACCAATGGTATAGATACCATACACCACATCTAGCAATCCCTCAGTTCCTTTCCAACTCCAGAAGCTCTATTTAGAACAAATTAGATGGAAGAGTCAATGTGGCTCTGTGGATGCATTCAGAGAATGAGAATTACTATCCCCATTAGTAACCCTTTTTTAAACATTACATTCTTACAATGGAGTAGAGCAATGGGAAGGCAGACTCACTAGTAGCGACCTCCCTGAGGAGGTGGACCAAGTAGCCATGCTAGTTCAACAGTGACTAAAACAAGGAAAACAAAACATTAAGGCAAAAGAATAATTCACAAATAAGTGCAGAATTTGAAATAGAGCCTTGTAGATTTCAGATAAAAGTTCTCTGAGGATAAATGCTTCTGAAGCTACAATCTCTCCTGACAGAGTGAGCTTTAAGACTTTCAAGCACAGCATCATAACATAACTAGCTATAATCTTATCAACCTAGTTGAGAACATCTGATCCTTAGATTTTACTCCAAAGGCTACAGTCTGTACAACTTTCTAAATAGCTTGGCCCTGTCTGAACAGTAGCTACCAGCTCTTTTGACATCCATATTGGGAAACTTTCATAAAACTTGTAGAAATCCTGGGATGGTTCAGTACCCGAGTGATTCTAGCTCCTTCTTTTCGATTCCCAGGCTGATAGTTTTACCAGCACAAACATTACAGTGACAGTTATCAGTACCAAATCCTAAGATAGAAAAGCACCAGATTTTGTCACAACACCAGGACATCTCAGAATGTCTTTCTGTGTTAACAGTTTGAAAGAAGATCTAGCTACAGCTGTATAAGATCTGAGAATCAGAACCTGCAGTTATCTCAACAATAGTGACCCATTACTTTATAATCTTCTTTACCATCCTCACTATCAGTAAAGTAGGAAGAAAGATAAGAGAAAGGCCATAGAGCCACAGCTAATAAAGGATGCAACAGCCCTCACTGTGGAATCTCTCCTAGTAAAGCATCTTTTGGTTTTCTGTTTGGACCTGGCTCATAACAGGTGCAAGCAATGGTCTCTATGCTTGATTTATAATGCTCCAAATAGTTGACTAGTATAGACTCCATTCACTCGGGTCTATCTTTTCTTTGCCTTTAGCATGTAGAGGTGTGATCATGGTTACTTCCCTGAGCAGAGCCCAAGATCATGCCTTTCTGCACAACTACTTACAGCAAAGTATTTTTAATAAGAACCAGAAAATTGTTCTTAAGATTCATCTGCTGGGACTGAAAGCAACTACCCTCATGTTTGTAGCTTTAACCTGGCTACAGTCCTCTGTCTCCAGCTTGTGCCACACCCACTTGGTCTCAGTGGACACTTCATGTGCTCCCCACACATGTAGACTGATACCCATTGTGATGACCATCCTCTCTGGACCTCGGGTAGGAGCTGAAAAATCTTTGGTTCACTCACTCAGAAATTTTAGTACAGGCTCTGGGGCCAAGATCTTTATATGGTTCATTGCTATTGCAAATTGGAAGAGAAGCAGAAATTTTTGCAGGATCTTCATATGAAAGTGAGCCCACTGAAGCGTATTTGCAGATGAGTCCTGTTTGCCCAAAAGCTAACTCAACGATTTTAGCATAGAGAAGGGAAGTGTTGATACTTGACATTTCAGACACTTTTCTGCTATTTTTCAGAGATAAAGACACTGGGCTTTGTCCAGAACTCTCCAGAGATGTTGGAGTCCTTGGCACAGGCTTCAGTTGGCTTTTCCCATTTTTCACTAGAAAGCCACATAATGGTGGTTGGTAGGCCTGCACAGTTTTGATCTGTGTTGGAGACAAATTCATCAGGGCAGTCCCTCCAAAGTTTCCTTGCTGGTCCCCGGAAGCTGTGGGAATGGAATTTCCGTGCTTGAGAGAGGAAGGGCATTGAGAAACATCTTTTCCCAGTTCCAAACCATGAGTACCTGGCCTAGTCTCAGTTAGGGGAGCTTTCCTGAAGCTTTCTCCATTGGCTTAGCACAGACCATGCCTACATCCTGACTGAAAACTGAGCTTCTCATTAGGCTATTCACCAGTCTTTCACCCCAGCTCAGAGAGAAGCTTTGCCACAATCTTCTCAATCAGTTGGGACCTTGACTGCACACTTGCCTTCAGGAGATTGCTTGGTGAAGGGTCAAGATATGGGCACAGATCTTGCTCTCCTGCTTCCCTTGCTGTCTGCCTGCCATTTCTGAGATGGTTGTGGGTAAGAATATGGTTTTGCCCTACAAAAACTTTCCTCAGAAACTCTAATGAAGATTCTTAACAAAGTTGAGGAATTTCAGTTAAAAAAAAGCTATAAATATCCTGTGAAAGGATCTCCTACAAAGGGAGAACTGGAGCATACGATCTGTACAGGTTTCAAGGCAAAAAAAATTGGCTGCTCTTCCTGTGGAGCAGTCCCAAGTCTAGAGTCAGAACCAAATACCTGGTCTGTCTCCAGTTACTAGGGAGAAGAGAAACAACTTTAAAATCTGTCAGAAAATAAGTGGACAGAGAAAGCCATTCACTGGACTTACTTTCTTCATATTTTTTTTTTTTTTGGCACTTAGGTATCGGAAACCAGATGAATTGTTTTAGTTCTGACCCACAAAGAGTTATAGCTATGCACAAAATTCACCAAAAGTTAGTTTATGCTGTTAAGCTGAATCACAACCATCTGTTAATTTGTTACACTTAAAATGCAATTCTATTTTATACAACTCTTAAGAGAAGCTGGGTTTCCTAGGATTTACTTGTACAAAGAGGATCAGGGGAGTGCACACTCCACTGGTACCCATCTCTACAAGGTTACCATATATATATGAAAAAATCAGAATAGCTTATGATTCTATTTTGTAAATTACAGTTATAATTCAAACTACTTTATTTATTATTCTTTATTTCTTAAACATAAGGGATACTACAGTGTTTTCCTTCAAAAAATATAGTTAGGACAAATAGAGAAAAGAAACACGAACATTTTAGCCCCAAAAAGAAGATTTTTGTGAAGATATAAAAAAGTCTACCAACTCTTTGCCTTAACTATGGTGTTCTAACTACTACAAAGCTATAAAAAGTAAACTATTTTATAGTACATAAGATGAATTACATATAAAGCATCAAAATACGTTAAAACTAAAATGTTTTAACAAAGTATTTAAAGTGCCAACAATAAATTAAACCATCAATCATTCAAAACACCAACATGCAGGAAAACCAATTATAGATTTATAAGCGTTTATTCCTTATTCAAAAAGGAATTACTGTCATATGTCTGAAGTTCAGAATTTTTTTAAGAAGTGTAACACCAATATAACTGGTTTATCTGTTGCATTTTTACACAAAAATCTATCTCCAAATGACATTAACAATGACAATTTTCATTGTGCAATAGGAATTTTTTTAATTTATTTTCCTCCAATTCACTGGAATTTTTACTAAACTCACTTTTGTTTATACTATACTGAACACTTTTTAATTAGTAAACAACTTTATCAAAATTATCGCCAGCACCTGCTCATTCTTGACTAGAGAAGTTACATGTCAATTTACTGCTTTACTATATTGCATTAAAAGAATGGTTTTGTCAAAATGGTATTGTGTGGGGGCTCATGAAGCTAAGGAATACTGATCAGCAGGGCCGGCTCTAGGCACCAGCGCTCCAAGCATGTGCTTGGGGCAGCACTTTCAAAGGGGCGGCACTCCGGCTCACTTTTTTTTTTTTTTCTCGCGTGCTTGGGGCGCAAAAAGCCAACAGCCAGCCTGAGCAGAGGTGAGCTGCAGCGGTGCGGGGAAGGCTGCAGGAAGTAACTGGCGGGGGGGCAGAGGAACTGCTCCCCCCCCCAGCTCACCTCTGCTCCACTACCGCCTGCTCCCCCGAGCGCGCCGCCACTCTGCTTCTCCTCCCTCCCTCCCAGGCTTGCTGCAAAACTGTTGATTCGTGTGGCAAGCCTGGGAGGGAGGGGGGAGAAGCGGAGTGGTGGCAGCATGCTCAGGGGAGCGAGCAGAGTGGGGCATGGGGAGGGCTGCAGGAAGTAACCCTTGGGGGGGGGCAGAGGAACCGCTCCCCCCCACCAGCTCACCTCCGCCTCCTCCCCCGAGGATGCTGCCGCTCCGCTTCTCCCTCCTTCCTCCCAGGCTTTGGGGAAGCGGATGGAATGGGGCAGGGAAGGGACGGAGTTGGGGCGGGGACACGGGGCATGGAAAAATTTTTTTGCTTGGGGAGGCAAAAAACTTGGAGCCAGCCCTGCTGATCAGTGACATGGATGTTAATTGTTTTCTTTCTTGAAAAAAGTGTTTCCCACCAACATTTAGGAGAGGGGACAGCAGTCTAGTGACTGGAGCACAAGACAAGGAGGAAATGGTTACTTACTTTACAGTAACTGCGGTTCTTTGAGATGTGTTGCCCCTGCTTGTTCCACTGACTCTGCATATGCTCCCTGTGGAATCAAGTCTGGATTCTTTTCTTCAGCAGTATCCATTGGGGGATTGGGGGTCACATGCCCTGAAAATGTCCTCATGCCTCTGATGTCAAAGAGTAAGGGGACCACAACAGCTCCTCAGTTGCTTCACTGATACAGAATTCAGGTGTTTTTAAGACTAATAATGGGGATGGTGGGTGTGTCATGGAATGTTTATGGACAACACATCTTGAACAAACAAAATAATTGTAAAGTAAATAACTATTTCTTCTCTGAGTGCTTGTCCGTATAAATTCCACTGATGGTGACTCTCAAGCTGTGATCTGGTCTTACGGAGATGAGCGCAAAGAGTCTAACTAAATACTGACTTTACTGTCAAAATGACCATCAGGCCATGATGCTGCTACAATGGAATAAAGCTTAATGAAGTTATGTATTGAACTCCACATAGTTGCCCTATGACGGGCACAAACCTCTGATATTCTAAGCTACCAAGGCAGCCTGAGCCCTCATGGAGCAGGCTGTGACTCTTTCTGGAGAGTCTCAGTTTGGCTAATTCTTAACAGAGTCTGATACAGTTAGCAATCCATTTAAAAAGACTTTGGGTAGAAATATGTTGATGCTTCATCTTTTCTCCATAAACTACTAATAATCCAGGATATACTGTGAATGGTCCATTCCTGTCTAGATAGAATGACAGCAGCCTATGCATGTCTAAACCTTGTGGCTTAGCTTCCCCTTTATTACAGTGTGGCTGGAAAAGAAACAGAGAGGTGAATCACCTGATTAAGTTAGAAATCAGCAGCTATTCTGAGCAGGAACTTGGGATAAGTTCTCAATATTACCCTCTCTTTGTAGGATATACTATAAGATGGTCCTGCAATAAAGATCGGAACTTCCCAGTCTTCTAGAAGATCTAATTGTAACCAAAAACACTGTTTTAATAGACCAGTGAAAAAGAGGGCTACTGGCTCAAAGGGGATCCATCAATCCAATCAAAAAATGTTCAGATCCCAAGAAGGTGTATGTTGTCTGATGGGGGTGATATATCCTGATAAGCAATCCAGCCTCTGGGGAATGAGAGAAAACAGAGACCCTGAATTGGAAAGAGGTAAGCTAAAATGGCTACTAAGTGGACTTGTGGCCATTCCAGATGATAATAGGCAAACCACAGCATCTCTGGGATCTGCAACTGAGATATAAATTAGCCCAGATTGTAACCTCTTTCCACTTGGTAGCACTGGTAGAGTCCTTTCTGGTATTTATATGGATATTTTGGATGTATGATTAGCAACTTCTCTGTAACAATAACAACCATCCAGCATCCATGGTATATGACACAGGAAAGTCAGATGTAGATAATTTTGCCTTTTTCTGCAATATCTAGTCCAGCTGGAGAAGCAGCTGAACTAGTAGGTGAATTTAGAGGTTCTTCAGGTCCAAAAAAACAGAACTTCCTTGGCCAGTCTAGACCCAGCATTATCATCTTTGCTGAAACCTCTCTGATCTTTCTGATTACTCTTGTGATTATAGGAATTGAAAAATAAGTGTACATGAGACCAGGTGACAAGCAGATCAGGAACACATCTTCTAGAGACCCTTGATTCTAACTCCCTCTGGAATCACAGACTCATAGGACTGGAAAGGACCTCGAGAGGTCATGTAGTCCAGTACCCTGCACTCATGGAACAGAAGTTTAACCATTTCTTCTTTGACGTTTCAAAGACACCTATGGACAGTTGTCCCCAACTCGTAAATATTTCTTCAATGACAACATCCTTCACTGATCGTTTGTGATTGCTTGCAAATTGTCTCCTGAGATGATCAGCCAAAACATGCTGTAGGTATTGTAACTGGACAGCAACTAGATTTATGTTGTGACTGATACATCAGTTCCACAGCTACATAGTTTCCAGAGAAAGGGGAACAGATCTCACTCCTTCATATTGATGTAAAACATGGCTATGGTATTGTCTGTCAAGATCTGAATTGATGATCTCCTGAGAATTGTTCTCAACTTGAGAATGTTTAAGTGTAATAGTTGGGCCTCTAGATGAAACCAGAGGCCTTGAGTCTATAAATGGTCCTCATGAGCTCCCTAACTCATGCTGTTACGAGAGTCATGGATGGTAACAGTAGAGAAAGGCACTCCCGTGCAAACGTTTTCTAGATCCTTCCACCAATATAAAGATGGACAGACTTCTAGGAGTACCTATACATTCTTCTCTAGATGGTGTCTGGTTTATTGATATACTTACTTCAACCACCAATGCACACAATGAAGGCATGCATGAGAAGAAAAGCTAAAGGAAAAAGGAGTTCAGGAAATCTGGCAGTTTCTCAAAGAAACATGTTAAAGGTACAACAGCCATCTTTAATGAAATATAGAAAGAATATAATGGTAATATAGCAACACCAGGAGCAATTCAATTACCTGAAAATCAAAAGGGAATCCTACAAAAAGTGGAAATATGGAAAAATTGTAAGGAAGGAATAGAATAGCACAAGCATGTAAGGACAACATTAGAAAGGCTAAGACAAACAGTTACACCTACCCATGGACATAAAAGGCAATAAGAAGAGGTTCTATAAATACATTAGGAGCAAGAGAAAGACTAAAAGTGTAGATCCTCTATTTAGTGAGGAAGGAGAACTAATAATGGGCAACATCAAAAAGGCCAAGTGTTTACTACCTATTTTGCTGTTGTCTTTACTTATGGTTAATGGTGACCAGACAATCAACATAATTCATAGTAACAATAAGCGCAAAGAATCATAAGTCTGAATAGAGAAAGAACAAGTTAAAGAATATTTAAGTAAGTTTAATGTATTCAAGTGGGCAGGGCCTGATGAAATTCATCCCAAGATACTTAAGAAACTAGCTGATGCAATCTCAGAACCATAAGCAATTACCTTCAAGAACTCTGAGCATGGATGAGGTCCCAGCAGACAGTAGGGCAAACATAGTACCGATCTTGAAAAGGGGGAACAAATGGAACCCAGGGAATGAAAGACCAGTAAGCAAACTGTGATAACTGGAAAGATTTTGGAACAAATTAATAAACAATTAATTTGTAAGCACCTGGAGAATAAGAAGGTTATAAGGAATAGCCAGCATGGATTTCTCAAGAACTAATCATGCCAAACCAACCTAATTTCCTTCTTTGACAGGATTACTGGCCTAGTTGGTAAGGAGAAACAGCAGACATAATACATCTTGATTTTAGTAAAGTCTTTGACAGTCCCCCCCAATGATATTTTCATAAACAAACCAGGGAACTGTCATTTAGGTGAAATTACCATCAGGTAGATGCACAATTGGTTGAAAGACCATACTTAGGATAGCAACCCATGGTTTGTGTCAAACCAGGAGGGCTTATCTAGTGGAGCCCCGCAGGGGTCAGTCCTGGGTCCAATAATATTCAATATTGCCATTAATGATTAGAACAACAGAGTGGAGAGCATGCTTATAAAATTTGTAAATACCAAGCTGTGAGGGATTAGAAGCACTTTGCAGGATGAGTTTAGAATTCAAAATGACCTTGACAAATTGGAGAATTGGTCTGAAATCAACCGATAACATTCAATGAAGACAAGTGTAAAGTATTGCTCTTAGGAAGGAAAAAATCAAATGCACAGCTATAAAATGGGGAATAACTGGTGAGGGATGAGTAGCACTAATCTAAAGATTCTGGGGATTATAGAGGATCACAAATTGAATAGGGGTCAACAATGTGATGCAGTTGTAAAAAAGACTAATATCATTCTGGGAGTATTAACAGGAGTGTTGTATGTAAGACTTAGGAAGTAACTGTCCCAGTCTACTCAGCATGGGTGAGGCCTCAGCTGGAGTACTGCATGTAATTCTGGGCACCATGCTTTAGGAAAGATGTGGACAAACTGGAAGAACCCAGAGGAGACTATCAAAAATGATAAAAGCATTAGAAAACCTGACCTATGAGGAAAGGTTTAAAAAACTGAGTATGTTTAGTCTTAAGAAAAGAAGACTGATGGGGGACCTGATACCCATCTTCAAATATATTAAGGGCTGCTATAAAGAGGACAGTGTTCAATTGTTCTCCATGTCCAGTAAAGGTAAAACAAGAAATTACTGGTTCAATTTGAAGCAAGAGAGATTTAGGTTAGATAATAGGAAAATCTTTTACACTATAAGGATAGTTAAGCTCTGAAATAGACTTCCTTCTTAAAATGGGGATAAATACTACTTATTTCTTTCACTGGTATGTTGTCAGAACTACAGTTGGTAAATTTTAAATTTTTCTACTGGAAATTGCTATTTTGTCAAAACCAAAACTTTCTGTGGCAATGTGTGAATTAAAAAAAAAAGTCATTCCAGAAAAAAACGTATTGATAAGGTTATAACATTCCACTTCAACATTTTTTAAATGAAACATTTTGACTCTCTTTCAAAATTTTGTATAGTATAAGAATTTTAAATGTTGAAACAGAGGCAAAACATTTTGATTCAGTGAAAACAATTTTTTTCCAGAAATTCATTTAGCAGGAAGTTTAAAAATTCTCTCTTTTTATTCTGATTTGGAACAAAACCAATTTTGAAATCATGGAGTTGCCCACAAAGTAGAAATGCCAGTTCCCGCACAGCTCTAATCACAGCAAATTAATGTTAGCACAGTATAAGACATTTTATATAGTAAGTGCTAAGTAGCAGTAACTGTTCTGAGTAAGCTGTTCACAGCCTTCCTAAATCTTCATTTAGAAGTCAATCTTAAAAATTATATAAACCATTAGAATCACATATTGCCGTTACATATTGAATAGAATGCAATTACATCAGTAAACTGGTAATGATTTAGTAAAAAACATGCAACTGTACTTATTTCCATTTTACTTGCAATATATACAGATAAAAGGTCATATAAAATATATATCTTATACATACTGTCATATTCTACCAAACAGTTATTCATATCTTTAATCCAAATACACAAAATAGTCTCAGTCTGCCTTTGCTTCAATAGCTGGGTTAAGTATTTGAGTACTAGATAAAGAGATGTATGTATAATAAATCAACACATTCAGTCAAGCGAGCACATTTTAGAAGTGTCATGCACTGTAGTTTATAACATGGATTCCTGATCTGCTCAGATTTGTTATGGTCCATAAATGTCTCACAGCTCACAAAAATAATGCTTATACACTGTATTATCAATGGTCCATCTGCTACCATAGACCTTTATAACCATTCCAAATCAAAACACCAAGTACACAAACAAAAAATTCCCTGTACCCACAAAGCTCCACCAATAAGGTTAAAGTATCTAAACATACCAGTTTTCTCTGAAGTTCTGAGAAATACCATGTCAGATGGGATTCGTTGATTCTGGGGAAAAAGCATATTTATATTTGTAAGAAAAAAAATCATTCCAATCAAATGTCCAATAAGATCAGCAACTAAGGGTCACACTTGGATTGAAATGCAATTAAAATAGGATTTATCAAAGTACTTTAATTCAGCATTTGCAATTCAGAAATCAATATTTTAGAAAAATTATAGAATAAACAAACAGTTAAGCCTTTCAGATCCTCCCTATAAGTGGATCTCTTAAATGCCTGAAGAATTTTAATAAGGAGTATCTTCTTAACTGCTGTTTTCAGTCAAAAAAAATACAATTATGTAATGTTGAAGGACCAACTAAAATCTTCAAAAGAAAACAATTTTAGTGGGTCAAATCCTCACCCATTACTTGTTTTGTATGGGGAGAGGATAGTAGATCCCATGGTGCAAGTTGAAGTATCTGTCTTGGTACTTATATGGACCACATCACTAGAGTATGTCTCTTGACTATTTCTGGATTTGTTTTCACAACTTAGGGAGGCAGGGCAGGACTATTATCCCATTTTAGAGATGAGGGAACTTCTGTCCCTGTCCCCTCCCCCTCCGAAAAAAAAAAGAAAAGAAAAGAAAAGAAAAGAAAAAGAGGAGATGTATTTCCTCTCCAGTATGAAAAGCCACACCTATCTCCTGCATACAGAAAGGCTGTCCCGAACATTCGTGGGTTTCAAAAAAACAAATTGTCCTTTACTCAACTGTCAATCTCCCACTCCCCCACCATTTAAAAAAAGCCAAAACACTCTACACATCTTCCACAATAGAGTTCTGCAGTATGTCAGTACATAAATCTGTAGCACGCTGGCATTCGTTTGATCTTTTTCTTTCCAAATTCTCAAACAAATACCATAAGGATACTGGACTGGACTGCAAAGGAATGATGAGTTAAGGACTTTTGGGAGTAGCACAAAGAGAGAAAGAACACAGTATTGCATAATTTGGAGTTCCCTACTGCATAATTTAGGTCTGAAGTGACAACATACATGGGCCTCAATACTAAAGCAGCACAAAAATTAAAAAAATATTTTCTTTCTGTTCACAGGCCACCTTTAGCTACGATGGGGATTTCTATGCCTCATAGACTTTCAGGTCAGAAGGGCTCCATCATGATCATCTAGTCTGAACTCCTACACATTGCAGGGCACAGAATCTCATCTACCCACTCCTGTAATAGACTCCTAGCCTCTGGCTGAGTTGCTGAAGTCATCAAATCATAGTTTGAGGTTTAATCAAATGCTGATTATATATGTTTCAATTCATATGCCACTGGCAAACTACACAGTACATTTCTTAGTACATTTTGTATATTTCCATACACTTTCTCTGGGGAAAAAAAAAACAAACCACCACACTCAGGTAGGTCTACAGTACCCCCCAGATTGGCAGGCGGGGATCCATTTATCGCGTCTAGATAAATCATCCCCCAAGCGCTCTCCCGTTGACTCCTGTACTCCACCGCCACAAGAGGCGCAGGCAGAGTTGACAGGGGAGTGGCAAGCCGACCTAAGTAGCTGAAGTTCCATAACGCAGATCAATCCCCCATCTAGTGTAGACCAGGCCTCAGTCTCAAAGAGTAATTCTCACATAGCTTTCCCCTGGGGAAGCTGAAAGCTGGGGAGAAAGAACACATGCGACATGCTAATTACATTTCTTGATGCAATTTTGGAAGATGCATACATGCACGATGGGCCTGAATAGAATTTTGCCGTTTTTAAACTTCTGAGTAAATTTAGGACTCACATACGGCGATGGACTAAATGTACTGTCTTGAGCACACAAAGCGCATGAAGACACTTAGCGAGTTTTTCCACACAGCTTTCACAGATGATTCATTGACTATATGGCCAGAAGAGCCCACTGTGATCATCTAGTCTGACCTGTGTAACACAAGCCATAGACTTTCCTGAATTAATTTCTGTTTGAACTAGAGCATTTATTTTAGAGAAAATATCCAAACATGATTTAATAAATGTCAGTAATGGTGAATACACCACAATCCTTGATAAGTTTGTTCCAGTGTGGACTGATTTAAACCAAAGCAAATTAAATCACTGACTTTAATCATGATTTAACTCTGCAAGCCAGAAATTTTGATTTAATAATTGGAGATATACCTATCTCCTAGAACTGGAAGGGACCTTGAAAGACCATCGAGTCCAGTCCCCTGCCTTCACTAGCAGGACCAAGTACTGATTTTTGCCCTAGATCCCTAAGTGGCCCCCTCAAGGATTGAACTCACAACCCTGATTTAAATAATTGAAGTAATTAAATTTAATTAAATTTGTACTTTTGTACATTTTAGTTATTTTTTTAATGAAAGACTGAGTTTCATTGTTGGTAACAACTACAATATGTTGATTTTCAGCTAAATATTGTCTTTACACTCAATGTGGTGCTTTTTACTAATCAGGAGGATACATTACATCTACACACAATTAAGCAATTATATGCCTTAACTTACACTTATTCAGATTTTTAATTTTTACATTTTTATGTCAGAAAATGGTGAATAATGCATTTCTCATTTACCAAATGATTGCTTTTTTACTTGTGATTTGTGTCAAGCTCTATTTGGATGGAAATTCAAATCAATTAAAAATGCATAAGAACAGCATTTTAATTTTTTCTATTAAATAAAACTATTTTAAATGTGTCAGACATAAGAAAACAATATAAAAACTTGTTTTGCATTTAAAACTAACTGATTTATTAAATTAAGGAAGTACTATCTAAAGTTAGTAAACTGACCTGAATGTTTCTGGTCCCCGTGTTTCAAGATTTTAGAACTAGTAGATCTCATCCTCAAACCTATTTTTTATTCATGCACTGGAAGACAGAAAACAAGCTTTCCTGCTTTTTTCCAAATCCCAACTGGTCTCTTAACTTTGAATGAACTAGTCATTAAACTGAACTAGCTGAATGAACTGAAATAAGGAAAGTACTCTTTGCACTTCCAAAAGAGGCTACTGTTGTCAAATCTGGCTTGGCACTTAAACTCTAGTTGTAGTTGCTTAGCCAGTAGTTTGACTTTCTCTAAAAACTGGCAGCAAATATCAACTATTAAATATTTTTGTATTCAATTTAAATTACTTTAATATGTTACAATACATTTAGGCCTTAGTGTAGATTGTCAATTTGAAATTTAATTTTAAACAGGTTTATTTATTTCAAAAGTAAACCAGCATTTAATTTAAATAAAAAATTGATTTAAATTAAAAAATTCTATTTAAATAAAAAAATCCACTTTTAAAAATTTTTTAAATCAACTATTTTTTTTTAATCAAACCTGGAGATGTTCCAATGGTTAATTACCCTATTAAACATCTGCATCTCATTTCCAGTTGGAATTTGGCTAGCTCCAACTTTCATCTCTGTAAGTCAAATTTCAATCATGATCATTTGCAAAATTAATGAAGTATCAAAAACTGTTCTGGCTCTATTTTGTGGATAAACTTTCAACTGTGCCAAATTGCATAGTGAGTTTGTGATGCGTACAAATAGTTGCGAACTCAGGACTAATCTCATTTTCAGATTTTTCCCTAATCCAGTATTTGAAGTTAGGCTGCTAAAAGATGGAAGGCTAGTTCATTAACCTAGTGTACAGTCTTCAGATTGTAAGCTCTTCTGGACACTGCTTGTTTCTCAGTATGCATTTGTATAGTGTCTACCACAACTGTGCCCTGATCTTGACTGGGGCTTTCAGGAGTTATCATAATACAAGGCATAACATTACCCTTTGAATACAAGTTTTACAGGAAATTCAATACATTTACAACATGACATTTCTGAAACCTTCTATTCCAAACATCACTATAAGGGCATGTCTAGACAGCAAAGAAAAAAACCTGCAACTGGGCCATGTCAGTTGACTTGGGCTCAAGGGGATCAGGCTGAGGGGCTGCTTCATTGCTATGTAGACTTCCAGGCTCAGGCTGGAGACTAAACTTTAGGACCCTCCTACCCAAAAGAGAGCTAGAATCTGGGCTTCGGCCCAAGCCCAGAAGTCTACACAGCAATGAAACAGCCCTGCAGCCTGAGCCGGCTGGCATGGGCCGGTGGCAGTTTATTCTTTGTTGTGTTGTGCCTGTTTACTGATGACTACCTCTAAACGCCTTTCACCAAGCCTTAAACAATAATCAAGAAAGATTACAAGTTCATTTTCATAGGCAAGACACAGACCCCCATCTCCATATTCAGGGATAAAACATTTATGACCCAAAAGACTTACCACCCATAATAGTTCCAAGTCAAATAGGATTATGTATGTATTTAAAAAATTCTCAGGCACCTATTCCCTTAGTCACTGTGCATCACACAAAACCTTAGAAGCAACCAAATTTGACAAAAATGATCACACTTAACTACTCCTACTTCCGGCAATAAAACAGATTAAGCCGTCCAACAGTCAGAAAGATAGCTAACTAAACAGCATCTGCAGGATCCTAGGTTTGTACTTTGAGTGCCAAGGACCCTCCTTTTATACTGTGTCACACTACCCAAAAATTCAAATCACAGAGCAAAAGAGACTACTTTTTCATCTCATTCTACATTACAAGTGAGACATTAATCGTCATATCAAGAATGGGCAAATTTTGAACTTCTGAAATGGCTTCCCTGTAGCAGTATTCAATTACAATACTCTTATTTGAAAAGCACAGTCAACATACATATGCAGGGCCAGCTCCAGGCACCAGCTTAGCAAGCAGGTACTTGGGGCGGCCACAACGGAGAGGGGCGGCACATCCATTCAGCAGCAATTCAGGGGAGGGTCCCTCACTCCCAGTCGGAGCAAAGGACCTCCCGCTGAATTGCCGCAGATCGCAGCTTTTGGGGGGGGGGGGGGAGGCTGCTTGGGGCGGCAAAACCTGTGGAGCTGACCCTGTACATATGTCAACTGCCAGATTTTGTAGTATTATATGCGATTCTTTTTGGTTTGAGTTTTGAAGACTGACAAGAAGAGTTTTAAAATCTTCAAGAAACCTTTGGAAAAAAACTTACAGCCTGTCTGCCCCCACATATTGACGAAAAAAAACTGGTAAGGGAGAAACGATTCTGCTTGAGGGGAAGTCCAATAGATAAGGGAAGCTAGAGCCTGTTGGGGAAGGGTAGGCTATCGGAACAGCAGCAGTGATGTTTGCTACTATCTTAGGCACCCAAGAAAGTACAGTGAGAATAGTCTGAAAATTGCTTAAGTTTGGAGACACTGATAATTGATATTTATATGTTTTAGAAGTAACCTAAAATCCCAATCAATAGCAAAAACCTCCGATATACAAAACTCTTCATTTTCATGAATCAAAATACCACAAAGCTAGCAGTCCCCATACACTCTGTTTCCTGGGAAATGCATCAACAGAAAATGTTTTAAATTTACTAGCCTACTTGAACAGCAGTAGTCTGGTTCTTTGGGAAGAGGCTATTCATCTGTCTTTACAACTGGTGGAAAAGTTTTGCAATGGTGGCTATGTACTAGAGAAGGAGAGGAATCTAAAGAAATACATTACAATAATGAAACAAATGATGGCATTTTTGACCTACTATTAATTTGCAAGAACTAAGACCAACTCAACTAGGAACAGCTTATGTTCAAACTGGAAAGACACTGGTAAAAATTAACTTTACTAATGTAATCTATACTAGTTGCACTCATAGTATGTGAAAAACGAAAATACATAAGACAACTCCAAAATTAAATAAATCTTCTCTTAAATGACAACTACAATTAAATAGCTATCTTGTCTTCCTCTTGATTAGCAATACATTTTTACAACTTCTCTGCCAACTCGGACATAAATCCACTGAACACATCTCAGGTTACTGGCCTCATGCCTAAAAACTTCCAGTTTCTTGTTAAGAAGCTAAAAACTTAACCAACAGACAATACCTTGGCAAAAAAGAAACAAATAAACAAACAAAAAACCAAACCTGATCCATCATCTTTAGAATTAAACAGAAATCCCAAATATCACCATATGTTCAGCTATATCCTTTCTACAAATGGCTATCAGCTTTTATGAAGAAAGTCTCATTATAAAGCAAAACTATATTTATTATTAGTGCATGAAAAGTCTGCCTGGTACCTGCTAGCCTGAGGATTAAGCCTACTAGCCCTGGTGAAGTATGAAACCAGTCATGCACTGTCTTTAATATTATCAATGTCAACATCAAACTTCTTATTTTAACAAAAATTAAATGCAAGTTAATACATATGTCTTGCTTTCATTCTATGTTCTTTCCCTTCCTGGTTTCACTAAACTTATTACCTTTTTATTACTATAATTAATCATGAATGTTCTTTCTTCTATATAACTGAAATAACATACTTGACAACGACACGTAGAAGATTTCCCAGGTGAATGGGCTAAGTTGGATCGGCCAGAGAGTCACTGACTTCCTTCTTTGCAGAAAAGGGAGGAATAGAGGAATAATTCAACAAAAGCACTGTTACTCCTTCACAGGAGGAAAGTAAGGAGGCAGAGACCAGAGGAAAGAGGAGGCAGAGACCAGAGTGACAGGGGTCATTGCTATTTAACTGAAGGGAAGAGTGGCATAGGTACCATTTCTTCTTTAAGAGAAGAGGGACAAGGTTGTAGAAGAGAAGCTACAGAAATATTATGAAAAATGTTCTCCATTTCCCCACACACACCCCCCAAAATAAGTTATTTTCATTGAACAATTCGAATTCTGAAGTTTTGAACAGCTTTAGCTTTATGGTATTCAAGACAGAGTTGAGGCTAATGGAAAGAAGATGCATCTCCTTTTTTCCTGCTCTTATGGAGAAGTGAGGCAGTAAGATTTAAGGAGAAGACTTGAGCTCTTTGCTCTTCATCTCAGCAACCCAAAAGAAAGCAGCTGTTCCACTCCCCACCACTGATTTCAATAACAATGGAAAGACACGTTCACTGTTTCTGATAAGATGATCAACAATGAAATACATATTGTTGCCATCATGATTGCTACTAGGCTTCAGAACTAACATTACATTGAGACAAATGTAGCAGTCTGCATCCCATCTACTTTTCCATAGGAATAGATCACCATAGCATCCAACTCACATCTGGAATGTTTTCTCCAAATCAAGATTAGAAAACTCATTTCTTTAAAAAAATCAAATTGGAACACAATTCTTTTGCAAATTTTGTGACAATTCCATTGCTACCAACTGTTGAACATACAGGGACCAATTAATATCTAACAGAGATGTCAGAGGGCCATATACTAGTTAAAGGGAGAGGTTAAAGAGAAGCAAATTCCCTATACATAGTATACATCATTGTACAGTCCAAAAATTTAAGAACAAATATTGCTGAAAAAAAATCACTGATTACAAAAGAAATCTAACCACGTCATCACCAGTGCTGATACTGGATGGCACAGATACCCTTGAAAAGACCCTGCTAAGATTACTGTTATATGAAGCCTTAATACTTAGATAATGTTTTCACCCCTCATGGAATGCTAAACTATATTATACTGTCAAGCCACTAGGTTGTGCTGTTCATAACAGACCTTATTTTAAACTAGCCTCAGCCATACGTGCCAGTTCATTAAAGGATCTTTACAGAAGACATCTCTGGTGTTTCTCTCTGAGAAGGAAGCTCTATAGTAGTTCTTCTCAAACTGGGGTCGCCGCTTGTGTTGGGAAAGCCCCTGGTGGGCTAGGTCAGTTTGTTTACCTGACCTATCCACAGGTTCGGCCGATTGCGGCTCCCACTGGCCGTGGTTCGCTGCTCCAGGCCAATGTGGGCTGCCAGAAGCAGCGCGGGCTGAGGGACTTACTGGCCACCAACTCCAGCAGTTCCCATTGGCCTGCAGCGAACCACAGCCAGTGGGATCCACGATCGGCTGGACCTGCGGACGGTGCAGGTAAACAAACCGGCCCAGCCCACTAGGGACTTTCCCTACACAAGCAGCAACCCCAGTTTGAGAAACACTGCTCTATAGTCAATCTATATCTGGTACAAAAGCCTGATCTGCTACTAGCAGCCCTGTGGCCTACCATGTACAAGCTGCACATGACATAGTGTCAGAAGTAAACTAGTGCCAAAGGAGACATACTCTTCAATGCCCTAGAGTACTTCTGTCATAAAACAGATAGCTAAGGGTTAATGTTTCTTTTACCTGTAAAGGGTTAACAAAGGGAACCAAACACCTGACCAGAGGACCAATCAGGAAACTGGATTTTTAAAAGTCAGGGAGGGAATTTTTGGACTCTGAGTCTTTTTGTTTGTCTCTAGCTATGAGAAGCTTCTTTCTTCTTCTAATCTTCTGTTTCCAATTGTAAGTACAGGTAGAAAAACAATATAGGCTTTTATGTTGTTTTGGGTGTATTATGTGTGTGTAACTTGCTGGAATGTTTCAATTGGATATCTTTTTGACTCAGCATGTTTCTTCATATTTTTCTTATAAGCAATAGCCCTGTATTGTCATCTTGTTACAAGAGATATTTATGTCTTTTTTCTTTCTTTTTATATAAAGCTTTCTTTTTAAAACCTGTTTGAGTTTTTCTCTGGTTAAGGAGAAAGGAAAGACGGGGGGAGGGGAAACACTACACTCTGTGTATAACTCTCCTATGTCCCAGGGCGGGAAGAAGCTAAGGGGGAGGAGAGATAGAATCTCTTCTGTTTCCTTGTATTTGGGGGTTGTCTCTTTTGTGAATAAAGGAGACATGCTTCTTGGTATTGTGATGTAAAGAGATTGCATCAATACTCTCAGGTTAGCCCAGAGAGGAAAGTCTGGGTGAGAGAGAGGGAAGGGAAGTGGGTTATTTCCCTTTGTTGTAGGCTCAGGGTTTTGAGTCTTGGGGTCCCTCCAGGGAAGGTTTTGGGGAGACCAGAGGAAGCCAAAACCCTGGAAATTTTGGATGGTGGCAGCGAGATCAGATCTAAGCTGGTAAATTGAGCTTAGAGGGGTTCATGCTAGGCACCCAGATTTTTGGACGCTAAGGTCCAGATTTGGGAAGAGGCTTATGATAACTTCAGTTTTGATAAACCATCAGAATAGGTTGGAAGCACTAGTTAGAAATATTTTGCATCACAATCAAACTCCACATGGAAACAGATACTTCAGGTAGTCTCTTTAATTTTTGCTATGGGGAAACAGGCAGAGCATATCTTTAAATGTTTTTCAAGTGATCATTACTGAAGACAGTCATAATGATCACTGTGAAAGAGTTCTGGCTATGTTTGAGGCATACTTTACACCTCAGAAAAATGGGGTTTACGTAAGCATGTTTTCACCAGAGAATTCAAGAACCAGGGGAAAATGTTGAATGTTTTATAAAAGCTCTGTATGCATTAACCAAAAACTATTTTGAGACTGCAAAACATGAAAATACCAGAGACAGGCTGGTTCTTGAGTTAATAGATAAGTTATATTAGGGCCAGCTGGCCCAAGTACTGAAAGGACATTAAGGAAGCGACAAGAAACTACTTTGCAGCATGTGGACAATTAAGCAAGTCAAATGGACTCACGATTAAAGGCAACTGCATCATAATATCAAAGTGAGAGGACAAACGCTAAATCTCATCCATGAAGGACACCAAGGACTAACTAAATACTCTAAGCAGTGCAACCAGTGAGTGTGGTGCGAGGCATCAACAGGACAAAGAATAAAGTATCTGCAGGAGAACACTGCAGAACAAACAGAACAACACAAAACCAAAAACCTTAAAAACACCACCTCTACCAGGCAGACCTTGGAAGAGTCGAGATAACAGATTGAGGCAAATTCAGAGGACATCATTACCTGGTCAAAGTGGACTACTTTTCCAGGGAAAATAATGTACTTGTAAGAGGTAACGTGACAGTATTATTGAGAAACTTAAGTGCACTTTTGTTTATTTTGGTACTCCAGAACAAGTAGTAATGGACAATGGACCACTTCAGCAGAATTTTAATCATTCCAAACAAAATATGATTTTGATCATATAAACTAGCAACCCATGTTCCACAAGCAAATGAAGAGGCTAAAAGAGCTGGATACATAGTCAAGAAAATCCTACAGCAGGATGATCTATTGCTGGCTCTCTGTAGTTACAAATCAGCACGGATAAAAACTACTAGATACAGTCCAGCACAACTCCTGATGGGAAGACAATTCAGATTCTGTTCCAAAGTCAGAACTGTAATTCTATGTCCAAAATGGTCAGACATCAAGAGACTAGTCAAATCACATAAAAAGGCAAAAAAGAGCTTACAGATACTTTTATAATAGACATCAGAGAACTGCTAGGTCTAGAACCTGTTGACCATGTTTTCATCAAACTGGATGGAGAAAAAGATGGACAACTCCAGCTGTTGTAAAGAAAAATAATTCAGATCATATGTGATCAAGGGTGACAGTGGAGAGTTCAACAGAAACCTTCAACATGTACAGTTTGTTCCTCAGAATATCAACAGCACAAACTCTAAAGAGGGTGGATGCAAATCAAGACGATGGTGACTCATGGATTCCAAACTAACCACAGCCAGTCACTGCAACTAATGGACAGCCAGATGACGAAGATGTTGCAAGTTCAGGTCATGTAATTAGAAAACAATTACAATTCAGAGACACTTACCAGATTGATATGTACTGAACTTCAAAGATCACATGATAGTATACATTTTGTAAATGGTAGAAATATAGAACTAAAAGGAGTAGATGTAATAGAGTGCTAAACTGTATCATGTGGTTCAGCCATTAGGTGGTTCTCTCTGTAACGTACCTCATTTAAGCTAACCACAGCCATACCTGGCAGTTCACTAAAGGATCTTATGGAAGACATCTCTGGTGCATTTCTTTGAGAAGGAAACTCTGCAAGCCACTCTATATCTGTTTCAGGAGCCTGAGCTGCTAGCAGCAGCCCTGCAGACTACCATGTACAAGGCGTACATGATAAACAGGAAAGAACAAGCAGCATTTCCTGATTAGAGTAGAATATTTTCATTTCTTTCAGAATAGTGTTTCCCAAGCTTTTAACAGCTGAGCTCTCACTTCAGGAAACTTAAATGAGTCACACTTTCTGAAATGTTGCCATGTGGTGTTATCTACCCATCTTATTTCACAAATGATTCACACTCCAAGTTTTCTCCATAACCACAAAAGCAACAGATTTCATTATTTAATTTTAGATGAGAACCAAAACTCACAAGAACCATCAACAAGTCTGACTATGTCTCCTCCCACCCCTAACTTGGATGGGCACTACCCTACATTTTGAGAAATGACACTTTAAAGGATGGGATAGTGAAGTTAATCAAACTCAATTTATACCAAGACCCCTCATTCACAACCTTTAAAAGCCCCTGAAAACTTGCCTACAGTGACCAAACACCAGCCTCTGCTATATACACCTCTACCTGGATATAAGGCGATCCTCGGGAGACAAAAAAAATCTCACCGCATTATAGATGAGACCGCATTATATCAAACTTGCTTCCCCCCCAACCCATTCCTTGTTCCCTGACTGCCCCCTCCAGAGACCCCCATCCCTAATCACCCCCAGGACCCCACCCAACTCTGCTGTCCCAACTGCTCTGACCCCTATCTACCCCCCACCCCCTCCGGCACTCACTGGCAGCAGCGGGAAGTGGAGCAGCCTGGCCCCAGCCCACTCCACTCCACCACCTCCCAGGCAAGGCACTCCGCTTCCTGCCCCCAGTGAGTGCGGGGAGGTTGGGGAAAGGATGACCCCCTCACACTCACCTGCAGCGGGGAAATGGAGCGATGCGGCCCCAGCCTGCTCCGATTTCCTTGACCTGACCTGTCATGGTACAATTCCCCACTCTGAACCTTAGCGTCCAAAAGATGGGGTACCAGCATGAATTCCTCTAAGCTCAATTACCAGCTTAGAACCTGTAGCACTGCCACCAACCAGGAATTCCAGTGCCTGGCACACTCTGGTCCCCCCAAGACCTTGCCCGGGGAACCCCAAGACCCAGACCCTCTGGATCTTAACACAAGGAAAGTAAACCCTTTCCCCCACCGTTGCCTCTCCCAGGCTTCCCCTCCCTGGGTTATCCTGGAAGATTACTGTGATTCAAACTCCTTGAATCTTAAACAGAGAGGAAAATGCACCTTCCCCCCTCCTTCTCTCTCCCCCTCCCACACTCTTCCTGAGAGAGACAATAATCCTAATACAGAGAGAAATTAGCCTCTCTCTCCCCCTTCCCTCCTTTCTCCCCACCAATTTCCTGGTGATTCCAGACCCAGTCCTCTGGGGTCTCACCAGAATAAAAAAACAATCAGGTTCTTAAACAAGAAAAGCTTTTAATTAAAGAGAGAAAAACAGTAAGAATTATTTTTGTAAAATTTAAGATGGAATAGGTACAGGTTCAGCTATAGACACTGGGAATACCCTCCCAGCCTAAGTATACCAGTATAAATTAAAATCTTTTCAGCAAAATACAATTTTGAACTCCTTCCAGCCAAATGCACATTTGCAAATAAAGAAAACAAACATAAGCCTAACTTGCCTTATCTACCTAGAACTCACTATTTAGAACTGATAAGAGCCTGTATTGGAGAGATTGGAGAGAAACCTGGTTGCACGTCCAGTCACTCTCAGAACCCAGAGAGAACAACCACCAAAAACTAACAGTATACACAAAAACTTCCCTCCCTCAAGATTTGAAAGTATCCTGTCCCCTGATTGGTCCTCTGGTCAGGTGACAGCCAGGCTTACTGAACTTGTTAACCCTTTACAGTCAAAAGAGATATAAAGTACTTCTGTTCTATTAACTCCCACTATCTGTTTATGACATGGCCTCAGCCATGTCGCTGGAGGGCGGCTGGGGAAACGTCCTGCACTCACCAGCGGTGGGAAGTAGAGTGCCCCAGCTGGGATCTGGCAGAGTGGGGCTGGCTGGGGCTGAGCAGCTCTGCTTCCCACCACCAGTGAGTATGAGGAGGTTGGGGAAGGGACGCCTCCCATACTCATCTGCGGCAGAAAGCGGAGCGACGCAGCCCCAGCCCGCTCCACTCTGCCACCTCCCAGCTTCAGCACTCTGCTTCCTTCCACAGGTGAGTATGGGGAGGTTGGGGAACGCACAGCCCTGTATTCACCTGTGGCGGGAAGCAGAGCGCTGCAGCTGGGAGCTGGTGGGGTGGAGCAGGCTGGGGCCGGGCTGCTCTGCTTCCGCGGCTACCAGTGAGTGCGGGGGGTGCGGTGGGGTGGGGGGGATCCCTTCCCCCCAGCCCCCTCTCCCAAGCAACACAGCTGGGGTTGGGGTGAGGGAAGCGGAGCAAGTTGCTCCTGGCCCCCCACTAACCCCTCGGGCCACTCTGGGACTGCGGGGCCCCCAAAAGTGCCCTGCCACAGCTTCTGCCCCCTCGACCTTGGGGGGGGAGCCCCGACTGCCCCAGAGACCCTCTGTTCTTTATCGAACCCCTCAGCCCCAGCCTGGCCTGGCACCATTAACATGCTGCTCAGAGAAGCGTGTCAGAGCTTTACCACCTTGTATGCGAATCTGCGCTATATCGGGGTAGCAGTGTACATACCACCTGCTCATTTTGAACTGTACTATCAGGTTGACAGACCCCTTGGGTTGTGGCTTCTGTTCATTTTAGTGTAAAGCATTATACACACCTAAATGCATTATTAAGATTAAATAATAAAGTACGTCTTGACAAACAAACTGGTTAAGATTCTTCCACCACAGAGAGGAGAGCACATATCCTCAGGAAAAGAACACTCTCAAACAGCCTTTTTCTTTTATAAACCAAGAGTATTTTCTCCTACTAAAAAGGTTATTTCCACACTCCTCAAACCTCACTGCCTCCTGTTATAATATTAATTATATTAGCAACTTTTCAGTTAATGAAACATTAACAGAAATATCACTCAGGACCCGAACTGTTTTCACCATAAAGCAGTTAGTAGATTTGCTTTGAAATTAATCAGGCCTGTAAAACCAAAGGCTGTTCGAAGCTTAAATGTAGGAAAGTTTTTCACTTAAGTTGTTAGTGTTTGTGGTGCAGCCACTAGTTAACATATGGATCTTCCTCTCAAATGACTCATTAATTTCATTGCAGAAATGCTCTTGATGCATCTTCCAGCCAAATATAACATTAACTTGTTTTTTTGCCATCAGAGCAAGTAATTGAACACTTCACTCCTGACTGGTTCTTTGGCTTAAGAGTCATACTTTGAAACTGAGAACTGCTTACTTCAACAAAACATAGGAAAAACATATAATTTCAAGTAGTCTTAAGGCCAATGTAAAAATAACCAGGATTTAGGTGTAATAAATAGAAACCCAGAGTGCATCAACTGGTATTATTTTTTATACCTAATCTCTGAAATAAAATAAATTCAACAACCTTGTGCATTGCACAATAAGAATCTGACTCCTAAGAATTCTTTTTCCAGTACTTGCATCCATGGTTACGTCAAACAAAGAAAGAGAATTATAGCTGCAGCATAATTTGAAGTGATTACGCCACATGACTTATGAATGAGGTATTTTGGTTAAATCTTTATTCCACCACAATCAAAATCTACCCACCACTTTCCTAAATCACCAGAAATGGAAATATTGGCCTCCCAAATTAAAATCTGATGATATAAAGGTGCTGAGCTCCTCTAAGGTAAAGTCAGTAGAAGATAAGGAAGCTCTGCATCTCATAGGATTGAGCCCTAAAGCAAGGAAATTAAATTAGTTCCAACTCTCCTGAGTTCTTAGAACATTATGATAGGACACAATCCATAGACTGTACTGGCCTGTTAGTAATGGAAGATTACTTACCTAGTAACTATGTCTTAGAGTAGATTGTTGTTAGAGCCCCACTCCTGGAGCACATGTATGCTCTTAGGATGAAGGTGGAAACTGCTGAAAAGCAGTAGATATTAGAGCCTTGTGTATGCTTCCTTTCAGAAGCAAAAAGTTCCAACCTGAGATGATATCAACAGCACAAATTCCAATACAATTTTATTTTTTCTCAGTTCAATTAAAAATGCATATAAAAGATTCTGAAGCAAGAAAGGAGCGTGAGGAATGTGAATTTAGTACAGTAGACCCTCAGAGTTATGAACACTAGAGTTACAAATTGACCAGTCAATCCCACACCTCATTTGGAACCAGAAATATGCAATCAGACAGCAGCAGAATATAGTACAGTACCATGTTAAAGGTAAACTATTAAAAAGGAGAACGTTTGGGGATTGTTGGTTTTGTTTTTTTTTAATTTGACAAGGTAAGGAAACTTTCTGTGATTGTTTCATTTAAATTAAGATGGTTAAAAGCAGCATTTTCCTTCTGCATAGTAATGTTTCAAAGCTGTATTAAGTCAATATTCAGTTATAAACTTTCAAAAGAACCACCACAAAATTTTGTTCAGTTACAAACATTTCAGAGTTATGAACAACCTCCAGTCCCAAGGTGTTTGTAGCTCTTAGGTTCCCTGTAAGACATCTTGTGATATGCTGGTAAGCTCCTTACGCTTTCCTTGGAGTACTACCAGTATAAATTTCCACACAAAACTGAGTTCAGTGACATACCATACTTCTAATATACAATAAAGTCCTACAAAATGTAATAGGAATTGAATCAATAGGGTTCTATACAAATCACTCTAAAAGCCTAAGTAGTTTAATAAAGAATTATATATTTTCCATAGGTTTTTTGACTGTCACAGAAGAGATTTCAATTTGCTATTAAATTCTATAGAACTTGATCATTATCCATGTCTAGTCCTCTAAGTCATGAAGATAACCTTGAGAACAGAATTTAAATAGAGGCAGAACTGTCTCCCTAAGCACTGGCTTAAACACAAAACTTGCACCAATTGAATTAAAATGTATTACTTAAATCTAAGCAAAACTCTATGTTTACTACTGGCTTTCCGAGTTTTAGAACAATCATTAGGAGCTACAGAAGTGTCTGGCCAATCTGGCCACAGCATTTAGATGTCTATATCTGTCTGACCTCTTCTGAAAATCTAGTGCCCCTGAGGCTACTTTATTAATTTAAACTTAATTTACTTTATGGTCATATTTAAATTAAAACCCTTAATTTTCAATGAAGCTGCCACAGACTTTTCTGTCTGCTGCACCAGAGTGTTGAAGAATCCAGGAACCTTGCTGCAGAGTTTCAATCCAGTTTATTGTGAGGTGCATGGAACCTTGATCTGAATTTTCAGAAATTTGTCCTTTGGTATGTAGAACATGCAGTTACAGCCCGAGTTCAGGAAACACCATCTGAATTCATAACCTGAGTCAAAGCAAACATGGACCTCTTATGATTGATTTTTAGCTTCTTGGGCGGGGGGCGGAGAACAGGACATTTGTTACACAACATCTGAAAGGCTGTCTAAATACTTCTGAAGAATGAGCTCTGAGAAAGCCATTTGTCCAGACAGAGGTACATGTGGCTGCCTTGACATTTTAAGTGTGCTACTAGCATTGCCAAAAATTTAGCTAACAGACTTGGATATGTTGAAAGACACAAAAAAGTACTTTGTACTGACAATGGTCATCGCCTATACAGAACCTCGTGTATTTTCAATTCCAATAGACTTGTCCAACAAAAATGTGCAAATAAGTACATTTTAAACAGAGAGCTGAAACCTAATCTTATAGACTTAGGGAAAGAATTATTTTTGTTTGGGCATGGGGAAGAAACAGGAAGGAAACTGAATCCCTTCTCTACCTATTAGTAAGAGGCTTCCTCTATACAGTTAGAGGAAGGAACTTACTTCCACCTTTAGAATATTCTCACGAATGAGATCCTTAAAAAAAGGGAGGGGGAAGGATGGAGCAGGTTGGAGTGAAATTGAATAGGGTACCCTTTCTGAAGGGCTTCTTGGACTCCTTTGTCAGAAATAATTCTAGTCCATGCATAAGAAAAGAGGAAGAATAATCCCCAAAAGGAAGTTTAGGAAAAATGCAGACATACAGAAAGTTTAAGGGAGGGCGCTTTGTCAAACTGCCATTTGCCAGATGACATGTCAGATGAAGCAGCAACAAATGTGAGCTTTGACTTTTGATGCCTCCTTCTGTGCCTGGTAGAGAATGACTTGATATTGACCCTATGGTGCTGGGAGAAAACCAGCCTCTATCTTAATCTGCAAAGTCAGATTTCCAACATGCGCTTGTCTGAGAAAGACCCAAGGCTCAGACATTCCTCTGACAGGAAAGCCTTGAGTTGATTTTCAAAGTCCCAACATCGTCTTTGGGTAAAGCCTAGGTCAGTCACTCTCAACCTTTCTAGACTACTAGACTCCTTTCAGGAGTCTGATTTGTCTTCCGTATCGCCATGTTTCACCTCACTTAAAAACTACTTGCGTACAAACTCAGACATAACAATATAAAGTGTCATAGCACAAAGCACACAGCACAAAGCACAAAGCACTGGAAAATTGCTTATTTTCTCATTTTCACCATATAATTATAAAAAAAATCAGTTGGAATATAAATATTGTACTTACATTTCAATGTATATAGAGCAGTATCAACAAGTCATCTGTATGAAATTTTAGTCTGTACTGACTTAACTAGTGCTTTTTATGTAGCCAGTTGCAAAACTAGGCAAATATCTAGATCAGTTGATGTACCCTCTGGAAGACCTCTGTGTACCCCTGGTTGAGAATCACTGATCTAGGGTGCATGGACCTTTCAGTCACCATATACAGTAACTCCTCACTTAACGCTGTAGTTCTGTTCCTGAAAAATGCGACTTTAAGAGAAACGATGTTAAGCGAATCCAATTTCCCCATAAGAATTAATGTAAATGGAGGTGGGGGTTAGGTTCCAGGGAAGGTTTTTTTTTTTTTTGGCCAGACAAAAGGCATTTTATACATTTTAAACAAGCAATTTAACACTACGCTTGGGGGGACGAGTAGTGTGCATGTGCAGTGTGTTTACAAAATACTGTACATATAGTACAGTACTATAGTTGGGAGGTGCTCCTGCCTTAGCCTACACAGGCACAGCCCACTGGCACTGGAGATGAGGCAAGAAAGGAGGTTGACGGTGCTGTAGGCTAGGAGAAGAATGTTGCACAGCAGCGGCAGCTTCCCCTCTCTGCAAGCATGGAGGAGCCTGCACATGAAGTCCTCGCTCCTTCCCCTCCCTCCTGCCAGTGGCAATCAGCTGGCTGGTGGCATTTCGGGGACAGGAGGGAGGGGGAAGGAGCGAGGACTCGAGGCACAGGCTCCCCCTCCCTCTCCTGCTTGCCAAAGGCTGTGAGGCAGCTGATTGCCCTGGGCAGGAGGCGGAGGGGAGGGAAGGGGAGCCTGCGCTCAGAGCTCTCACTCCTCCCCTCTCCTGCCTCCCAAACACCACAAGCCAGCTGATTGCCCCGGGCAGGAGGGAGGGGGGAAGAGGAGGAGCCTGCGCATCGAGTCCTCACTGATCCGCAGGGTCTGCCGGCGGGCAGGAGGCACTGTGGGAAGGGGAAGGCATAGGGAGGCTGCCAGTTGTGGAGAAAGCAGGCAGCCAAGCAATGTAAGAGTGGAGCGTTGTACAATTTTAAATGAGCATGTTCCCTAATTGATCATCAACTTAACAATGAAACAACGTTAACCCGGATGTCTTAAAGTGAGGAGTTACTGTATGCCCATACTTCACATGTATTTTCTCATTAGAGAAATCGAACTTGGGGTCCACCATCATAGACCAGTTCTCAAACGAACTGGCATGACCCACTGGGCAAAAACAAATATTTCTTTTTTTAAAAAAAATCAATAATAATTACAACTTGAGACCAAAATCTGATTTAGCCAAAGAAAGAAATTTAGCGAAAGAGGAAGAGGAGACTGAGGGTTCCCAGTCTCTCTCAGCACTGGAGTCAAAGATATGGAACAGATCTGATGCATGGTTTTTTATGCAACTATCGTATTCAAATGTTCAATTACATAAAAAAACACATACATATTTCCAAGAGCCACTGCTTTCTAGAAGGTGCACACAAAAACACATCTAGCACAAATGAAGATCTGTACTGACAATTTTTTTTTAAACCTCTGAAAACAAAACTTAGGAGACATATTTGGGAAATATACAAGAATTTTAATTTGCCAGTGAAAGAACAAAAACAAAATCAAATGAATGAAAAAAGAATAGATTTAAGGCCAAAAGGGAACCACCATGATCATCTGTTCTGAACTCCTATATAAACACAGTCCATAAACATTTACTCAATAATTCCTTCAGTGAAAGGAAATCAAACTACTTATAAATATAAATGCATATGTTTATATTTAATTAGGACTATATTAAATTCAAAGAAAAACAAAATTGCTTGAAGATTCTGAAATAAAACTAAACTGGTCTAAAATATTTGTAAGTAGTTACTATTTCATATGTAACTATTTCAATATACTAGGGCTGTCGATTAATCGCAGTTAATTCACACGATTAACTCCAAAAAATGAATCGCGATTAAGTGCAGTTTTAATTGCACTGTTAAACAAAATGCCAATTGAGATTTAAATATTGTGGTTGTTTTTCTACATTTGCATATATACTGTATTCTGTGCTGTAATTGAAATCAGTGTATATTTTTTATTATAAATATTTGCACTATAAAAATGATAAAAAACAAATAGTATTTTTCAATTTACCTCATACAAGTAATGTAGTGCAATTTCTTTGTCGAGAAAGTTTAACTTAAAAATGTGGATTTTTTTTGTTATATAACTGCCCTCAAAAACAAACCAATGTAAAACTTCAGAGCCGACAAGTTCACCCAGTCCTACTTGTTGTTCAGCCAGTCGCTAAGAGAAACAAGTTTGCTTACTTTTACAGGAGATAATGCTGCCCACTTCTTTACAATGTCACCAGAAAGTGAGAACAGGCATTTTTGCATGGCACTTTTGTAGCTGGCATTGTAAGGTATTTACATGCTAGATATGCTAAACATTCGTATGCCCCTTCATGCTTCGGTCACCACTGCAGAGGACATTCTTCCACGCTCGTTTAAAAAAAAAAAAGTGTTAATTAAATTTGTGACTGAACTCCTTAGGACAGAATTGTATGTCCCCTGCTCTGTTTTATCCACATTCTGCCATATATTTCATGTTATAGCAGTCCTGGATGATGACCCTGCACATGTTGTTCATTTTCGGAACGAACACACTGCAGATTTCACAAAACGCAAAGGAGGTACCAATGTGAGACTTCTAAAGATAGTCACAGCACTCAACCCAAGGTTTAAGAATCTGAAGCACCTTCCGAAATTTGAGAGGGATGAGGTGTGGAGCATGCTTTCAGAAGTCTTAAAAGAGCACCACTCCGATGCGGAAACTACAGAACTCAAACCGCCAAAACAGAAAATCAAACAGAAATGCCTTCTGTTGGTGGCATCTGACACAGATAATGAAAACGAACATGCGTCGGTCTGCACTGCTTTGGATTGTTATTGAGCAGAACCTGTCATCAGCATGGATGCATGTCCTTTGGAATTGTGGTTGAAGCATGAAGTGTCATATGAATCTTTAGCATATCTGGCACATAAATATCTTGTGATGTCAGCTACAACAGTGCCATGAGAACACCTGTTCTCACTTTCAGGTGACACTGTAAACAAGAAGTGGGCAGCATTATCTCCTGCATATGTAAACAAACTTGTTTGTCTGAGCAATTGGTTGAACAAGAAATAGGACTGAATGAACTTGCAGACTAAAATTTTACATTGTTTTATTTTTGAATGCAGTTTTCTTTGTACATAATTCTACATTTGTAAGTTCAACTTTCATAAGAAAGATTGCACTACAGTACTTGTATTAGGTGAATTAAAAAATACTATTTCTTTTGTTTTTTTACAGTGCAAATACTTGTAATCAAAAATAAATATAAAGTGAGCAGCGTACAGTTTGTAATCTCTGTTGTAATTGAAATCAATATATTTGAAAATGTAGAAAACATCCAAAAATATTTAAATAAATGGTATTCTCTTATTAACAGCATGATTAATCATGATTAATTTTTTTTATCACTTGACAGCCCTACAATATAACTTTTTTCAGTTTCAAAAGACAGTCAGCATAAGTGTTAATAGTTGGCATCTTTATCGTCTAAAATATATTTAAAAAGCATCAACCTTTTCCACTATGATGAGGTCTCCAACTTGTATGTCTGAACTCTTAACTTGCACTTTACCTTAAAAAAAAGGAGAAGTTTAATCAACTTAAGAAAGTATCAGCAAAATCACATGAACACAAATTGTACTTCAAGAGAATATTACTGTTTTGGGAAAACAATGTTATGAAGAACATAAAACTGATCTTTAAAGCTGTATTCAAAATTAAGTAGCTTTAAACTGTCAGACTGTCACCAAATTATTTATCCTAATAATATATTCAGAAATTCTTGTTGTATTTATCATACTAATATAACCAGGTGTTATAAGAATAAAAAGCGGTGGAAGATGCTTGGGTATGATCTACTCCACTGAACATTTGGACTGAAAAAGCACATGAAGTCTTTCAACTCATCTGGTACATACCACTTCTGATCCTGACCAAGTCAGAAGTAATTACTTGTATTGCTGCAGAGTGCCCTAACTGAAATGAGCTGCTTGTCAAAGGCCAGTTACAAGTGGGCTGCTTTATACAATCACTGAAGTCATTGTTGCAATTGGCTGTGACTGAGACTAATGCTGGCAGTCACAGTTGAGCAGATACACCAAGCTTTCAATGGTATAAACAATTAACTACTCTCTCATTTTGAAAGAAATACTTCTACGTCAGGAAGTTTGCAATGTAGCTCTCTATTTTATCTGTCTGAAGTTAGAAGACTTCACTCTCCAGAGCTCTCAGTCCAGTAACTGCTATGAATGCTAAATTCATATTTAGAGAAGAAAAACTCAACATTTATGTAATAATTTAAATCTTTAGAGCACTTTACAAACATTAACTGATAAATCCGCACAACAACCCAGTAATGTAGGTAAGCTTCATTAGCACCATTTGATGGGTGGATAGAAAAGGCAGAGAGGTTAAGTGACTTGCCCAAGGCCACAAAATGAATCTGGTGGGCCTGAATTAAGAGTTTAGGGGTTTCTGTATCCCAGCCCTGTGCTCAAACCACCAGACAATGTTGTTTTTCCAAAGGACAAAAAACAACACAGATGTCCCTGGAAAATAAAAAGACTAACACATCAAGTATTTATATCCTCTTACAAGAAAGAATTTCAACAGATATCAAGTTTAGCAACCCCCAACTAAGCAGAGAATTTTTCATCTTACGTATAATATACATAAATAAAAGCTCAAGAACTGAAATACACAGCTAGATAACTGCAAACTTCTGTTTTTCCCCTCAAATTTGACAGACTGAACTAGTATCATGTAGCTTACAACCAGTCACTGATAATTATCGCCCTTGCTCACACATATTAAAAATAAAACCACCTTTTGTGGAATGAACACAAAGTGAAATTCTTGCACTATGTAACAAAAACTAGAAAAGTGTAATAAAACAAATGAATTTATTAAAACAGTACATTAGTAGTTTAAAATATTAACTAAGGAACAGAAATATTATGGAAAGTAGGTTATTAATGCAGGTTGTTTCATCTATCAGTGTGTAATTAAACAAAACAAAAATGAAAACCAAATTGCAATCCAGAGAGCCCAATTCTGCAAATCCTTATTTATCTGTGAAATCCCCTTCATGTGAATTCAACGTATTTTCTCATGTGAGTCAGTAAAGAGTTGCAGGACTGATGTCAGCATTAAATAAGTTTGAGAAATTTTTGAAAATAGGTATTTTTAACACTAAACGTATAAAATAATGGCTTAAAATTTGGGTGTCAGTCTAATTAAAAATAAATGAGCACAGCTCACTGAGTTATCATCCTTGAATACACTTTTTACAGCGTCAGGATTTCTAAAAATATGGAAACATCTGAAAAGAGAATTAAGAATTTTGTTTGAACAGAGCATATCCCTCTTCAAGAATGCCAGTCTTCATTACTGACTGATAAGAATCTTTTACGTTTGTTGCCATTCCTGATTGCTAACACACACTCACCACCATTACTTTTTTTAAAATCCCATCTTCATGCCGACTCTTAGAACTCAACCACAGTCTCAACAGTTGAAGGGAAAAAAGTATCTCCTGACAGAGCAGATGATTGAAATAATTAACATTTCATGCCTGTAGTTTTTTGAAGTGCCCAGCAGGAATTTCAAGACAACAGTGATTGAAATGAATGTTTTCTGCACAATAATTTTAGTCTGAATCAAGTCTACTAGTAGCACTAAGATCAACCACTAACAGAATATTTTGACTATGCATCAATATGATAAAACCCTACTACTTTGCACTAGCCAATCAAGACCCTTTACAGATTACTGAATTTAGACAATTAAGTAACATAATTAAAAGAATCAACGATGCAGACCATAACATGTACTTAACTAATTTATGCTGACAAGTTTCTAACACTATTAAAATGTCTCTCAGTAAATATGCTATTTTGTGAAAGTAATTAATTCTTAGTAATGTGACCTTAGAATCTTTGAGAGTGCAAATGACCGCTTTTTCTGTGAAATATCAAAATTTGGGTCAGTGACATGCAGACTATTAATGAAAGTTAATTCAGTAATTGTTAAACAGATGTGTTCTCATCTATTGAAACATTCCAAAATATCCTTCATTTGTTTGTTCTATTTCGCATTAATGTATTTTTTAAGTCAACTTAAGGCTCCCAAAACTTAACTAATAGAAATTTCTTTAATGTTTCCTTTATCCAGTCCTGGTCTTTATCTAGGCAAGTTTAGGTTCAGTAACATTAAGAGATATCTCAGGGAGCTGTACTTATTTTCAAGACTTTAAATTCATTTTCCATTTTTAGTCCTAGCAAATCTCTTGGTTTAGCTGGTTCCCCCACTTTTTCCATCTACATTGCAGCCCTTTATTTTCTTCATATTTTACAACATATATATCCTAAAGTGTGTGAAAAATCCAGTTGTAATAACTAATTACATACAATGTAAGTGACAGATATGAGAGTTGTAGCTTAGACCTATGCCGTATATTCTCTCACTTAAGGCTCAAAGCATCCAGGGATACCAATCATATTGCCACTAAAGCACTTTTATTCAGTTTAAGGCTTTGAATTTCCCTTCTGTGGCATTCCCTCATCCCTCCCTCCACAACCACCACCACCACCAAAAAAATCATGTTCTAGTGCAGAGGTGGGCAAACTATGGCCAGCGGGCCACGTCTGGCCTGCGGGACCATCCTGCCCGGCCCCTGAGCAACTGGCTGGGGAGGCGAGTTCCTGGCCCCTTCCCTGCTGCCCCCTCCTCCCCTGCTGCCTCAGTGTGCCATGCTGCCAGTGCTCTGGCCCATCGCTCCTGCCGGAAGCGCGGCATCATGGCTGGCTCCAGCATGGTAAGGGGGTAGGGAGCAGGGGGTCTCAGGGGACAGGGAGCAGAAGGTGGTTGGATGGGGTAGAAGTTCTGAGGGGGGCGGTCCGGGGATGGGGGCAGCAGTTGGATAGGCATGGGAGCCCCAAGGGACCTTAGAATCTTGTCGGGGCGGGGGTGTGGATAGGGGTCAGGGCAGTCAGGGAGTGGGGGAGGTTGGCTAGGGGGTGGGATCCCTGGGGGGCGGTTACAGATGGGTGGTTCCTGGGGGGTGATTATGGGCGGGGGGGTTCCGGGAGGGGACAAGGAGCAGGGGGGGTTGGATGGGTGGGGTTTTGAAAGGGGACAGTCGGGGGCAGGATGTGGGAGGAGCACACAGGGGGCGGAGCCCACGCTGTTTGGGGAGGCACAGACTTCCCTTCCAGCCCTCCATACAGTTTGCAACCCAATGAGGCCCTCAGGCCAAAAGTTTGCCAGCCCTGTTGTAGTTGGTAGCTACATAAAAGGTTCAAAAGCCATTAAGTCTCACAAATAAGTAAAAGGAGAAAATGCAAAATCATCACAGTCTGTGGGTTATCTTAGGCAAGCAAGAAGCAACAAGGATGGCTGTAGGTTTGTAGGATAAAACTTCCATATCTTTTCACGCAGTCCTAACAAATCCTGGAAACTTTACTGTTCATAATGAGTTACCTAACCACTTACTCCAAGTTTAAAGGTAATATTAACATAGTAAATTATTAATATTAAACAGAAGTCCATTTTGTGGAATATCTTATTTATCTCACTTTACATTATACATTTATAATTTTATATTTCATTGTATAGTTGAAACAAATTTTGGCCTGCAGAGCACAGATTATTATTTCTTTCAAAATGAATTGAGATAGATAGGACTAAGCAATGTCCTGTTAAAAGAGATCAGTAGAACATGCTCAGTAATACCAAAAGTAGTTTAAAAACTTGAAACATTACAACAATATTTTCCTTAGTCTGTCAGAGGAAGAGTCATATACCATTTCAGAGAACATTAAAATATAGCAATATTACATCTTTAGTGAAGCACATTTAGAGAAAAAACATTTATTCACTGCATTATATTTTTGCAAACTATTTTTCCCTCTAAAAGCATCTCACTAGCTAAAACATTCTTTACCATCTGTGTAATTACCAATAAAAAGTCCAAAGCTGTCAGAAGTGGCTGCGCATCTAGACTTTATAGTCCACCAAGGCGCAAGCCTTTCCGCCTAAAGCGATATGCAGAATGCACAGAACTAGAACACAGAAATAAGTGTTCTTAGTAATTCATTACACTCAGGATAAAGACATTTGAAGTGAATTGCAATGATTTGAAAAACTAAATAAATATCTCACATGTGCTTACAAGTATTTCCTACTAAAGACCCTAAAATCAAGGTAAACAAAATATGTAGTTCTGTACCAGAAAGGACACCATTCACCTTTTTATGGCACACATTCTCTAATACATAATATTATGCTGATAAAACAGTAACGTTTCTACGAAGTAGGATTTGACATAATATGACATGTGACTACAGGATTTCTTATGCACTGTACTCTACTTTAAGGACTATCCTTTCTGAGCTGGTCTATAGCCTTTGCCCCTAACCACTAGTATCACTATGTGTAGAAAGAATAGTAAATATGACAGGTGAAATCCTTGCTGATCTTAAACACAAAAAAGAAGCTTATAAGAAGTGGAAGATTGGACAAACGATCAGGGAGGAGTGTTAAAAAATGTGCTCAGGCATGCAGGAGTGAATCAGGGAAAGCCAAATCACACTTGGAATTACAGCTAGCCAGGAGATGTTTAAGAGTAACAAGAAAGGTATTTCTCAGATATGTTAGCAACAAGAAGAAAGTCAAGGAAAGATGGGACCCTTACTGAATGATGGAGGTACCTAGTGACAGAGGTTTGGAAATAGCCTTTTTTGCCTCTGTCTCATGAACAGGTCAGCTCCAGACAACTGCACTGGGCAGCACAGCATCGGGAGGAAGGTGACCAGCCCCTTTGTGGAGAAGAAGTGGTTCATGACTATTAGAAAGTTGAAAGAGCACAAGCCATGGGGCAGATGCACTGGCATCTGGGGTGCCTAAAGGAGTTTGGCAGATGTGATTGCAGAGCCATTGGCCATTACTCTCTGAAAACTCATGGTGATAGAGGAGGTCCTGGGATAACTGGAAAAGCTAATGTTAGTGCTCATCTTTAAAAAAAGGGAAGGAGGCAGTGCGGGGAACCTAAAAGCCAGTCAGCCTTCACCTCAGTCCCTGGAAAAATCCACGGAGCAGGTTCTAAAGGAAATCAATATTCTGAAGCACCCCCCCTCCCCCTAGAGGAGAGGATAAATGATCAGGAAGAGTCGCATGGATTCACCAATCGGGCAAGTCATCGCTGACTAACTAATTGCCTTCTTTGACGAAGATAACTGGCTCATGTGGATGAGGGAATAAGCAGTGGGACATGTTATTCCTTGACCTTTAGCAAAAGCTTTGTACAGATCTCCCACAATTACTCTGTGCCAGCAGTTAAGAAGTATTGGCTGGATGAATGGACCATAGGTGGATAGAAAAGCTGGCTAGAATCACTTGAGCTCAACGGTTAGTGCATTCAATGGCTCGTATTTGTCTAGTTGCAGCTGGTATCAAGCAGAGTGCCCCAAGGGTCAGTCTGGGCCAGTTTGTTTCAATATCTTCATTAATGATCTGGAGGATGGCGTGTACTGCACCCTCAGCAAGTTTTCAGATGACACTAAACTGGGAGAAGTGGTAGATACATTGGAAGGTAGGGATAGGATACAGAGGGACCTAGACAAATTAGAGGACTGGGCCAAAAGAAATCTGATGAGATTCAACAAGGACAAGTGCAGAGTCCTGCACTTAGGATAGAAGAATCCCATGCATTGCTACAGACTAGGAACTGAATGGTTAGGAAGCAGTTCTGCAGAAAAGGACCTAGAGGTTACAGTGGAAGAGAAGCTGGATATGAGTCAACAGTGTGCCCTTGTTGCCAAGAAGGCTAACAACATTTTGGGATGATAAGTAGGGGCACTGTCAGTGGATTGAGGGACATGAGCATTCCCTCTATTTGAAACGGTGAAGTCTCATCTGGAGTACTGTGTCCCGTTTTGGGGCCCACACTACAAGAAGGATGTGAAAAAAACTGGAAAGAGTCCAATGGAGGGCAACAAAAATGATTAGGGGCTGGAGCACATGACTTATGAGGAGAGGCTGAGGAAACCGGGATTGTTTAGTCTGCAGAAGAGAAGAATGAGGGGAGATTTGATAGTTGTTTTCAACTACATGAAAGGAGGTTCCAAAGGGGTTGGATCTAGACTGTTCTCAGTGGTACCAGAAGACAGAACAAGGAGTAATGGTCTCAAGTTGCATTAGGGGAGGTTTAGTTTGGATATTAGGAAAAACGTTTTCACTAGGAGGGTGGTGAAGCACTGGAATGGGTTACCTAGGGAGGTGGTGGAATCCCCTTCCTTAGAGGTTTTTAAGATCAGCCCTGGCTGGGATGATTTAGTTGGGGATTGGTCCTGCTTTGAGCAGGGGGTTGGACTAGATGACCTCCTGAGGTCCCGTCCAGCCCTGATATTCTATGATTCTTGAATGGAAGGTGTTAAGTGCAATGTCTGAAAATGTTACCAGACACCTACTAGCCTAAGAACTCGACCTACAAATCAGAGTATATATGAAAAAAACCAGGGAGATGGGAAAAAGGTTACAAGCAAGTACTATTCAAAGCCCATGAAGAGGATCCTTGTATTTCTACTAGTATGCTATCATTGGGACTTCCTTTCAGGCTCCATCTTTCATATGGAGCCTATGGTTAGTATGTGTACCCAATTTAGAGCTCCAGGGAGAAGGAGCCTGATTCATCTCTCTCTTCCAGCCTGATTTTAGAGTCTTCCCCCACATAATTAACTCCAGTGCTTGCCTCTGCTGCCATTCATAGCTTTCTCAAGCAGCAGGATGAAATTAACTTTATTCTTGACAATGTAAACTGTGACCCAAGTGGTTCTGAATAGTAGAAATGAAGCTGACTATCAACACCAGGGCTTTCTGTTTGCAGATTCAGGAAGATATCACTTGATCAATTCACATATGACAGTTCTGTTTAACCACAAAGACCAGATTTCTTTTTTAACTTAAGAGTTTAAGTTCTATAGAAATGGAAGGCTTTTGTCACCTTTTTCACTCACCTCACCTAGTGGGTTTTCAAGTCAGATAAGTGTGGGTCTACGCAAGATATTATCAATTAGAATTAAAAATTTCCACTGAGATGAAAAAAACAATTTCTGAAGTTAACCAGAGAGAAAAACAAAGTAGTGATGTACATCCACAGCACAATGATCATACAAGTCTGTTCGAGTTTTCTATTTTCTAGACAACAAAATTACTAGTAGCACTCTTAGGAAAGTGGAGAAAATTCCAGAATTATGTAGCCTACAGCTACATAATAAAAAATACCAATTGAAATACATGTTAACATTTCCTCTCTCTAAAGAAGTAAACGTTACTACATAGATCTTAATTCTGAAGATTACAGTGTTAAAGAGATGTCTCAATATGACAAAACACTCAGGCTCCGTAAGGAAACCTCAATATTTGTTAGATACTATGTTTATAGTACAGTCAAATATAATTGCAATTTGGAAAATGATTTCAAAAAGGTTGGAAAAAGTATGAAATTGTTCCCATTTTAAGCAACTGAATACATATAAAAACAGTTTGCAGAGAAACACACGCCACAAGCAGTGACATTGCACCAGACAAGATGAAAAGCATGAACATCCTGGTTTACAGAAAGAGCATGTCCTGACAGAGAAGTAAAACAGAATATTTTGTTACAAGACAGCTTTTAAGGCAATAATGGTTGCTAAGGCTAATCTACACTAGAAGTGCTGCAGCTGCGCTGCTGTAGCATATCTGGTGAAGACACTCTATGCCGACGGGAGAGAGTTCGCTCATCAGCATAATAAAACCACTTCTATGAGAGGCGCTAGCTATGTCAGTGGGAGAAGCTCTCTCACCGACAGTGTTATCCATACCGGCACTTAGGTTGGTGTAACTCAGTTGCTTAGGGAAGTGGCTTATTCACACCCCTGAGCAGCGTAAGTTACATTGACATAAGTGGTAGTGTATACAAGCTCTTAGAAAGTTAACCAAGCAGCCCGGTATCTAGCATAGGAAACCAATAGTATTAACTGACCTACAGCTCGCTACTTATTGCTGAAGGTGACTTTTCATTTAAAAAGGAATGAGCAAGATTATGTGTCACCCAGTAGGGAGTGGAGAAACAGGAGGATGGCTCCTGAGTTTGTGCAACTGAAGTGACACTGGCGTCAGAGACACGTATAAGGAAAACGTATCTGGGCTTACCTGATAATTACCCTCTTTTTAGCAGGAAGATAAAAAGAGATCCTTAACAATGGGGTTTAAGCTCTTTGAAAATTAATGAACCAAAGGCAGAACCAAGCCTGTCAGTCACTGGCAGGGTGGGAGTGACCTAGCCCTTGTTCTTTTTAACTAGACTACAACTATCAAAGTTTTGTATTATCTAACACACAAAAATAACTAATAGCACTTCTAATCAATGGGAGAAAATTCCTGGCTATTGCAGCTCTGGCATTCTACGCCTAATGAGTTATTTAGAACTTTCCAGAAAGTGATTATTCTGTCCATAGTCTCCCCATCAAATTTCCTCTGGAGTACTTCAATGACAACAGAAGTTGTTTTGCTCTCACACTCCTCTACAAGTACGGAGTTACATGTGCCAAGAAAAACAAACAAAACACATTACGTCTGTCATGGTATAAATCCCCACTTTGAACCTTAGCGTCCAAAGATGGGGTACCAGCATGAATTGCCCTAAGCTTAATTACCAGCTTAGATCTGATAGGCTGCCACCAACCAGGACTTTCAGTGCCTGGTACACTCTGGTCCCCCCTAAACCTTCCCAGGGGACCCAAAGACCCAGACCCCCTGGATCTTAACACAAGGAAAGTAAACCCTTCCCCCCAACCCCATGGCCTCTCCCAGGCTTTCCCTCCCTGGGTTACCCTGGAAGATCACTGTGATTCAAACTCATTGAATCTTAAAACAGAGAGGAATGTTACCTTCCCCCCTCCTCTTTCCCCTTCACCAAGAGGCAATACAGATTCAAGCTCCGTGAATCTAAAACAAAGAGGAAATTCACCTTTCCCCCCCTCCCTCTCCTCTCTCCCAGAAAGAGAGACAGTGATTAACACAGGGAGCAGGTTTTTCCTCCCCCCTTCTCTCCTTTCTCCCACCAATTCCCTGGTGAGTGCAGACTCCCTCCCCTGGGGTCTTACACAAGATAACCAAAAAATCAATCAGGTTCTAAGAAAGGAAAGCTTTTAATAAAAGAAAGAAAAAAAGTAAACGTTGTCTCTGTAATCAAGATGATAAATTGTTACAGGCTTTCAGCAATCTCTGTAAATTTAAGATGAAATGTTACAGGGTCTTTCAGCTTATAGAAAATGGATAAACAGCCTTATCCAGAAAAAATACAATTTAAAATCTTTCCAGCAAAATACACATTTGCAAATAAAGAAAACAATCAAAAAGACTAAACCGCCTTTCTACTTGTACTTACTATTTGAACAGAAAATGAGAGAGTCTGTAGGTACGTCTGGTCACTCTCAGATCCCAGAGAGAACAACAGACAAAGAACACACACAAAACAAAGACTTCCCTCCACCGAGATTTGAAAGTATCTTGTCTCCTGATTGGTCCTCTGGTCAGGTGTTCCAGGTTCACTGTTTGTAACCCTTTACAGGTAAGAGAGACATTAACCCTTAACTATCTGTTTATGACAACGTCCTATTACCTGGGATGAGAAGTAAAGGGTATATAACAAGTGTTGGATATAAATTATGTCTGCTAGAAGTATTTTCCATTCGGACGCGCCCCAGCAATGAGAATCAAAACACAATACAAACTAGAAGTCTGAAGTACAAGAAGCCTTTCCAGGCTACTACAGCCCTGGCAGAAAATATGGAGATTACTTCAACGTTTAACCCCAAGATTACTTCAAAGTTTGCCCTCAATAATGAGACTGCCATAGTGCTCAACTGGAATCCACTGGTGAAAATTACATTTCTGTGTGAATGGCTATGTCCTTTACCCAGGAAAACAGTACTGTATTTTCTTTCTGTAGGTTAACAAAGTCAAATTAGGAAATTTTATAGAATGTGTTAGCAAGTCTTCCCAGACACTTGGCTTCTGCAGGAGTTTCCTATTTGGGCCTAATGGATCCTTGAGAGATTTAGCATGCAAAGGGACACAACATTCTTATTTGGATCCAGCATGTATGGGGAAACAGCACTCTCATTTGGATCTGGAAGGGAAGAAATTCACAGTATTCTCTTCCTTTTCCTGACACTCATTTCCCCTTCTCCTGTTCTGCAAGATTGTCCAAGGGAAGAACTAATCCCACAACTCTTCTGAGAATTCTCAAATATACTACAGCAAAGAGTTTCACTTAAGTCTCTTCTTTCTGGACCATGGCTTCTGACTAAAACAGATGGTCATCCTCTAAGAAGGAGAACAGAAGTTTCCCAGATTTTCCTCAATTTTTTGATATTCTATGCTTCACAGTTTTAGACTTCTAATACTAGAGAGTGGGGAGACAGCTTAGAAAGGAATGTGGGGCTGTAAAACTCCTTAGAGAAGATGCAGTACAGAGCGGTTAAATGTGTTTTGTGCCTTTTCTAGCTGGATTATTATGCTTTGATTTTGGCAGCTCTTTCAATTAAAGGGAAAGAGAGGAGGCATCTCTGAACACAAGGACATAAGAATGGCCCTAATGAGTCAGACCAATGGTACCTCCTTTTATTTTAAACCTGCTGCCTATTAATTTCAATGATCTCTTCTTCATTTGCTTTGTAAAGGGGTAAATCTAACTTCCATATTCACTTTCCCCACATCATTCATGACTGTACAGACCTCTATAAATACGCCCCCCACTTAGTTATCTCTCTTTTCTAAACTGAACAGACTCAGTCTTCTAAATCTCTCACCAAATAGAAGCTATTCCAAATCCCTAATTATTATTGTTGTCCTTTTCTGTACTTTTTCCAACTCTACATTTTTTGAGATGGGTGACAAGAACTGCATGCAGCATTCAAGGTGTGAGTGTACCACTGATTTATATACTATGGCATTCTGATATTTTCTGTCTTATCTATCCCTTTTCTAATGGTTCATAACATTGTAAGCCTTTTTGACTGCCACTACACATTGAGCAGATGTTTGCAGAAAATTATCCATGGTGACTCCAAGATGTCTTCCTTGAATAGTGATAGCTAATTTAGGACTCATTATTTTGTATGTATAGTTGGGATTATGTTTTCTAATGTGCACTACTTTGTATTTATCAACACTGAATTTCATCTGCCAACATTCATCTGCCTTTATGCACTTCTCCATTGAACTGACTGCTCTGAGGCAAGACACCCCTGCGTCAGTCTAGCAAAAAGTGGCCTTGCGAGATACCTAGTTTATTTAGCCTCAGAATATGGATCTGCTGTTTCATCATAGAAAGTGTAGGGCTCCATCCACACATTCCATAATATGGGAAGAAGAAAGGCAGATTTTTCCTTTTCTACTTTATCTATTTTTGCCCATCAAGAGGTGTTGAAGGGGGAGTAGTTGTTCCAGTGCCTAACTGAAAGAAAAGGTATGAAAAAAGCCCATGGACAAACCTGAAACCTGGCTGCAAAGCTCTGAATGGACTAGATCACTTTTACATGTGTCTGTTTCTGCTCTGCAGCAGAGACATCTGGAAAGCTTCGCTTAAGCTGAAGAGAGTGAACAAAACTGATGGGATCTTCAGTGGCTGCGCCACTCCCTGCCAGAGACTGACAGGTCTGGTCATTCCACTCTCAAGCCATGGCAGTCTGAAGACCTATTAAGGATCTGTAGCCCTTTCTATCTGGAAGACAAATTGCCTTTAGCAAGTGTCTTGGTAACAGACTAGGACAAGAAAATCAAAACTGTAGAAACCAGTTTAAGACATTCAAAAAACAGGCTAAGAAAGTAGACAGGAGACACCTGAGAAGATGAGTTCATGTGAAGGATATGGAAGACAAGGGCATACTTGGCTCACATACCTATGAAAATCCAAGAATCTACTGATATTTAATCTCCTGAAACAAAGGAAGTGACAGAGAAGACCAATCTTAAATAGCACTTTTTATCACCTCCGGATTCTCCTTATCTTTATAGTACAAATATATAACTAATAGCTAAGCCTGAAATACTTTTTTTCTGGAACAGGCAGCCTAGCATGTAGCAGTGAGTACCACTGACACTGAGAACTCTGATTCAAGACATTTTCTGATTAAAAACAAAAGCTCCAAAATGTCAGCAAGTCTTAATGGGAGATCAGTATCCTGTAAAGTTGACATTTCTTATCCTAATAACTACGGTCAGGTCATAAGTTGACATCCTTGGCTTTTTACTTGCCAGTTCACACTACCCAAGGGATAAGCCTTTACATAAATATCCCCATGTAAGTGCTGAAAACAAAGTGTTTGACTATGACAACACTGTATAGAAAGAGGTATAAAGAGGTGTTCATAGGTAATTCGCCCTGCAGTAGCCTCTTTTTTTGGTACATGTACTCTAAATCCAAGGGTAAATTGAACAGCAACACTACACTACTGCAAAATAACTGGATCAGCTAAAAGTAATTTTAAAAAGAGAGATAAATGACGAGGAAGGAAAGATTGTTAGGTCAGTGGAATGGATTCAGGATTCATCAACTCCCACTTTTCCTATAGACCTATGTGACCATGGGCAATCTGCTTAACCTCTCTTTACCTCAGAGTTCTCATCTTTGAAATGGGAGTGACAATACCTATCTCAAAGGCGAGAGCTGAAGTTTACATTTTCATAGAGCTCTTTGAAATTGTTGTATAGATGATGCTATATAAATGGAACATATTTTTAAAGTGCAGTTCTACTCAAAAAAGTAACAGTCTAAAAATGTAATCCATTTCCATGCGTTATTGGGTCTTATAATCAGATGTTCACAAGTAAAAAAAGATCTTATTTTCAAAATAAGCTTTGCAAATTTAACCTAAAATATGAAACTGAATTTCTTCATTCTCATAAATCATTGCTACTAACAAAAATTCTACAGGCCAAATCCTAAATTATGCCTATGCTAATTATATTTACAGGTGTAAGTATCTAATGTAATTGTTGATTTTCTCATTGTCCACAAAAATAAGCTTTTTTAATCTTGCTATGCTCTTCACCTCAGTTGTTGCTTGTGGCAATGAATTCCACAGATTTTGTAGGTTTTTTAAAAGTATTTTCTTTTGCCGTCTTAAATATGTTGTCTTTCAATATAATTGAATGTCCCCGCTATTACTGCTTTACTGGAGAGGGTAAAAAGGATTTACCTGACCTATTCTCTTCTTTATTTTATATACCTTTATCACGTGCCCCTGTATTATAGTCTCCTTTCTAATTTAAACTCCCCATATCTTTTCAATCTCATTTCACAAAGCAGTTTTTCCATGGCTCTAATCATTTTCTTAGCTCAGTAGCTGCACCATAGTTAAGGTTGTGATACACAGTTCAGTTTTAACATGAGCTTTAAACCTTTATTTTGTAAATATCTAATTGAAATAAATACAAAAGAGAAAAATAGTCACTAACCTATTCTGTAACTGTTTTTCTTCAAGATGTATTGCACATGTCCATTCCACTACAGGTTTGTGCAAACCCAATGCACTAGAAATGGAGATTTTTCTCTTAGCAGTACCTGTCAAGCCAGCACATGTGCCCTTAGCACTCTCCTACCGTTGTTCAATGACATAAAGGACACTGCTGCCCCCAATCCCTTCTGTTCCTTCTTACCTGATAGAGATTCTGATATAAAGGGGAAGGAGCATGACATATGGAATGGGCATTGACAACACATCTAAAGGAACAGTTACAGAACGGGTTAATAACCATTTTTTCTTGCTTGAGGAATTGCATGTGTCCATTACACTTCAGGCAACTCACAAGCAATTCAATCTGGCAGAGAGTTTCAGAGTCTGCCTGACCAATGTAGAACTACTTGTCCAAATTTTGCAACTTCTCTGGATTGCTGAGATATGTTGCAGATTTACAAATGTCCCTGAAAGATACCTCAGCCAGGAAAGCTGTGGAAGCTGCCTGGGTTCTTGTGGAGTTTGAAACTACCCTGCTTGGTGAAGGTACTTTTGCAATGTCACATCCCGGACTTATGCAAAAAGAAATCCAGAATGAAATCTTTTGCATAGAGACCAGAAGGCCTTTTATCCTGTCTGGAACTGAAATGAACAGCTGAGATGATCTAAATGATCCTGTTCTACCCAACTAAAAAGCCAGTGCTCTTCTGACATTAAGATCTGAAGTCTTTCTTCATCCTTATGAGAACTGAGTTTAAGGACAGCCTGTCAGTAAGTATACTGTTTAACTGAGGTGGAACACGGGGACCTTAATTAGGAATATCCAGGAGGACATAATATACCTTGTCATTATAGAGCACTGTGTAAGAAAGGTCCATGACCAATGCACATAATTCTGCCCCCCCTTCTCAGAGATAATGGCTGCCAAGAAAACTACCTTCTTAAACAGATGCAGCAAACAATAGACAGCCATCAGTTCGATGGGTGAACCTTACAACATTGCCAGTAGCAAATTCAAGTCCCCCATGGAGGAGAAGTATGATCTATTGACAGACTTAGAAAATACCTGGCAGCCCATCCCCAGCTGGTGGGTGGAATGCAGAAATAGATGCCAGGTGAACTCTAAATGAATTAGTTTTCCCCCGGGTCAGAGACCCCATAGGTTGAGGGGGGAAGGGGAGTTGCCTTCCTCTGCAGCATGGGGCACAAATCATTTGCTGGTTTAAAACTAGAGTAAATGGTCGATTGTCTGTAATTTGAAGTCTGTAAATCATGATTTGAGGACTTCAGTAATTCAGCCAGGGATTATGGGTCTATTATAGAAGGAGATGAGTGAGGTTCTGTGGCCTGCAATACTCAATAGGCTGCCTGTAGGCCAAATGAGGCCCACCAAGGCTTCCTGTGTGGCCCTCTAGCTCACCTTAAAACATTTTTATAATTAAATTCACGAACAGCGATGCGCTGCCTATCATTCGCCTAGGACTTCCTTAATAAGTAACTTAGTGACAGTACTTAATTTGTAATGAAAGAGGTGCCGTGGCACTGACCTGACATAAGTTAAGCACTGGCTGGATGGCCAGAAAGCAGCAGCAACTGCTTGCCAGGCACCCAGCTCTGAAGGTAGTGCCACTTCCAGCAGTAGCTCAGAAGTAGCAAGGGTGGCAGTACACCATACCATGCCACCCTTCCTTCTGCACTGCTGCTGGCGGCGGTGCTGCCTTTAAAGCTGGGCAGCCAGAGAGCAGTGGCTGCTAGCCAGGAGCCAAGAGGTGCAGGAGCTATGAACTGTCATGCCTAGGAAGTGCCAGGGCTCAGCCCTGGCAAGCCCCAGCACAAATTGAGCACTGGTTACTGGATCTTGAGTTTCTGCAATAGCACTGGCTACGACTGAGCTAGGATGCTGCCCATTTCTTCATAAGTGATGGAAATGGAGTAAAAAATGAATGAGTGGGAGTAAATGTTGCAAAGTTGACAACGAAAGCCGAACCTTTTAACCCAAACTGGACAGTGGATTTTCTTATTATGCCACCTCATTTAAATGCAAAACCTTTGTATTTAATATGCCAAAATACTGCACTCATCTATAAAGTCGTCAACATGAGGCGCCACTCTGAATCAAAGCACAGTAACTTCAATGAGGCCTATCCTCCTGGCAATGCTGAAAAACATGATGAAATTAAAAATCTGAAGTTTGTGCATCATACTTAAAACATCATTCTCAGAACATTAGCGACTATACAGGAAAAGCAATAGCTGTTTTTCTTCGGATAATGCTGATACTGGCTAAAAAGAAAAGGCCTTTCCTGGATGCTGAGCTTCTGAAGGACTGCATCTTGGAAATGCTGGAGGAGCTTTTCATCAGAGATAAAAACAAATATGACATTGTGAACCATTGGAAGCAAGTTCCCTTGTCTGATTCCACAGTAGTGATATGATTGGAGGTAACTGTCAGCACTGCTTTCTGATTTAAAGAATGCCAAATGCCTATCTCTTGCAGTGGACAAATCAAGTGATTTAAGTGACACTGCCCAGCTTTTGCTGTTTGTTAGATTTTATGATGGTCAAATTGTCAAGGAAGAATTTTAGTGCTTAATACTACTAGAAACAAAAATTATAGGAGAGATCTTTTTTGAAAAGGTGAAAGTCTTAATTTTTTTTTAAATACTTTTGATCTGCAAAAGTAAACTTGCTTGTTACAGACCGAGGTCCCTCCATGACAGGGAAAGAGCAGGGCTTGGCTTCACATTTGGCAGCGATATATCCTTCATTCAATACACTGCACTGGATCATTCACCAGACTGTCCTGTGTGGTAAATTGTCTGACGGCTTGAAAAAAAAAAAAAACTAATTTCATCACAATGCCCACTGATGAATTACATATGCTCAACTTCTAGCTTGCAACACTGTCTTTCTAAAGCTCTTTTACAAGACATTTCAGCCAAATACAGTGACCTGTTGCAGCACAGCAACATTTGCTGGTTAAGTAGAAGGCACTTGCTGCAGACATTTTGTGCACTTAAAGAAATGATCAAATTTCTTTCAAACCACAAGACCAACAAGGTCTACGAGTTCCCGGAATTTACGAACTATGTCCCTTTTATGTCGCAGGTAGCTTTTCTGTGCTTTAATGGTCACTTGAATTCACTCAACTTGCAGCTCCAAGGCCATGCAAGCAATATCAGGGATCTGTTTGAAAACGTGTGTGCCTTTCAAAGGAATCTTGAAATCTTTCAGTCAGACTTAACAGGAAAGATGTTGCACATTTCTGCATTGCACGTCGTTGTGACAGATGCAACTTCAATGAAAATGATCCAAGAATTACTAAACAATCTAATCGAAAATTTTAAAATGTGATTTGAGAATTTTAAAATGTCAAACAATTTGCTTCTATATTTTGATTCATTTGTTGTCTCTGCTAATAGACTTTGTCCTTCTGAAGCAAGGAACATTCCGATTCAATTGATGAAGGTGCCTTTCAATTAGAAATTTTAAGGCTCCACGGCTCAGATATCTTGAAGGCTAAATTCAGAGAAGTAGAACTTCGTGATTTCTGGACTCAATATAATGACCAGTTTCAGAATAGCCAGAATCTAGCCATCTATCTTTTAACATTGTTCACATCAACGTACCTCTGCGAATCTGGATTTCTACCATGAACATAAAAAAAAAACAACATAGCAATCACCTGACAGATGAGCATCTTCACCAGTTCATGTGCCTTGTCCTGACCTCCTAAAAACCACTCTTCATAAAGCTTGCCAGAGATCATCAAAGTCACACCTCCCATTAGAGATTGCCACAAACACAGGTAATAATACTGATTTATAAACTTCTTTAAGTACTAGTGTCTCTATCTTTTATGTTGCAAACAAAGTCTTTATTGGCCGCTGAAGTTGTGTATCTTTACTTTTATTTTTTTATTTTGTCAGCAAATGGCTTGTCGCTCATCACAAAATTCTCAAATCAGCCTGTGATAGAGCTAATTGAGTATCACTGGAGTAGGATCACAAAGACCCTTCTGCTCTTAAAGTCTATGAGTCTATATCCTAATACTTGTATGTTCTGGTTTACTAAAGAATATCACCTAAGGTCTTAAATTAAAGCCAGGGTCACACTGGTTATTCATATCATTGCGAAATGATATTGTGTATGCTGAAAGTATGCTCTTGGATTCTGTATCACAGCAGAGGCGGTGAAACAGGTTTTCTGTCAGACAAGGGATGTTTATGTACCTTTGTCTGTCAAAATGTAAATTAAGTATTGTCTCATTCACAGTGGGTCTCCCATCACCCTTCTAAGCTAAATGCAGATGAAACATTGCAAGAATTTAAAAAAGGAACTAACAGGTAGGGAGACACAGCAGGTGACGAGAACTTTATTTTGAGAAACAATTCAAACAGTTTGCTGGACTATATTTAGGGAACAAAGATGACATTCTGCATCTAGGAATTAAACAGGCAGTGTATTAACATTCATGAAAATGGGATCACAACTAGCTCTGGTTGAAGATGCTGCAGAAGGTTTCTGGTGAGATAAACTTTATTAGGTTAATCTTCTATCTAATTAAGTTTAATCTCTAAAAAGCATGTTATGATTTTGTTTTATATGTTAACTTTTTTCTCCATTATCCTTACTCACTACCTCTTGAATCTTTGATGATAAACTTGTTTTCACCATAAATATATCTCAGTACTCTGGTATTAAGCAAAGAGCTAATTCTGAGTTGAATCAGACAAGCTGGAATGTATACTGTTCCCTTGGGTACAGCAGACCTGGTATTTCTGAGAGTGTCAGTGAAGAAATGGCTGGACACTACAGAGGAGTTCCTCAAAGGGACTCGGGGGCTGGGGTACACTGACTGTTAATCTGCATGGCAAAGTAAGGACTGTCATAGTCTTCTCCTCCCTTGGTTTTCACACTTCTACTGCTAGAACAGGGCTTCATCCTTCCTGACTGAACTAACCTCGTTATCTCTAGCTTGCTTGCTAGCATATATATACCTGCCCCTGGAAATTTCCACTACCTGTGTCTGACGAAGTGGGTATTCACCCACGAAAGTTCACGCTCCAAAACGTCTGTTAGTCTATAAGGTGCCACAGGATTCTCTGCTGCTTTTACAGATCCAGACTAACACGGCTACGCCTCTGATAGTCCAGAGAGAGTACTTGGGTGGCTAATAGGCTGGAGTTATAAAGGAACAGACACCCAATTAACCACAAGCAAGTCTCCATCATGCTGCTGGTGGGGGGTGGGTAATAAGGTGACTCTCAGTCCAGGGTACCCAGAGAACCAGTCACAGAGGATAGGCAAAGAGCAGCTTCCCCCCTTGCAAGAGAGCGGCAGCATACATCAAGGAGCCTGGACTGTGACCTGTCTCAGAACAAAACGCATGGTGAATCTGGGGTATGTATCATTTTTGGGTACCTGCTGAAAGCAAGAGCCTTGTGGAGCCCTTCAGTGTTTTACCAGAAGCACTGTAGGCAACATGGAAAGGAACGCTTAAGCTTCCCCTTAACTTCTTATTTCTGTGCTTTTAAGGTTTTGGTTGGATGGGATGCATCCTAATAAAAAAAAAAACTTAGCTATGACTAAACTGCTGTTACTAAACAAGTTCTTGGTCGCCAATAGTATTTTCTATTTCCCCTAACGACTACTTCATTTCTTTACCTGCCTTTGTAAGGAACTCTGTCCAAGGCTTTCAGAACGCCCAAAAAAGTTATGCCATCCTGTCCTCCTTTATCCACATTTTACTTATATGTTTTCAAGGTTTCAGTAGATTAGAAAGACATGATTTTCCTTTTCAGAAACTGCTGATTTACCCCATCATGTGATCGTGATCATATAGCAGTTTTATATTTCTATTTTTAGATATTTCAGCCAGTATACTCATTACTGATCCTCTACGATCTAATTCTCTGAATCACCTCCAGTGCTTTTTTAAAAACACAGGCAAAACATTTGTAATCTACCTGGAAGCAGGGCTGGAAGACAGTAAATTTTAATTAGCGAAACTGTATTTTTGTTAAGTATCAGAGGGGTAGCCGTGTTAGTCTGAATCTGTAAAAGCAGCAGAGAATCCTGTGGCACCTTATAGACTAACAGACGTTTTGGAGCGTGAGCTTTCGTGGGTGAAAACCACTTCATCAGGACAGTAGGTAGTGGAAATTTCCAGGGGCAGGTATATATATGCTATGCAAGCAAGCAAGCTAGAGATTTAACCAGGTTAGTTCAATCACGGAAGATGAAGCCCTGTTCTAGCAGTAGGAGGTGTTGAAAACAAGGGAGGAGAAACTTGGTTTCTGTAATTGGCAAGCCATACAGTCTTTGTTTAGTCCAGATGCTGATGGTGTCAAATTTTGCCAGATGAACTGAACGCTGCAGTTTCTTTGAAGTCTGGTCCTTGAAAGTTTCTTTGCTGGAGGTATGGCCACCTTAAGGTCTGCTATAGTGTGGCCAGGGAGGTTGAAGTGTTCTTCCTACAGTTTTTGTATATTTGCCATTTCTGATATCTTGATTTGTGTCCATTTATCCTTTTCCCATAGTTGGACTGTCCAGTTTGGCCGAATGTACATAGCAGAGGGGGCATTGCTGGCATATTGATGGCGTATATTACATTGGTGGACGTGCAGGTGAAATGAACCAGTGATGGGGATGGCTTGATCCGGTTAGGTCCTGTGATGGTGTCGGCTGGGTGTAGATATGTGGGCAGAGTTGGCATCAGGTTTGTTGCATGAATTGGTTCCTGAGGTAGACTTTACTATGGTACGGTTGTGCAGCTGCTGGTGAGAATACGTTTCAAGTTGGCAGGTGTCTGTGGGAAGGATTGGCCTGCCCACAAGACTTGTGAAAGTGCTGGGATCATTGTCCAGGATGGGTTGTAATTCTGATGATGCAGTGGAGGGGTTTAGCTGGGGACTGTATGTGATGGCCAGTGAGTCCTGTATGTGATGGCCAGTTGGTTTCTTTCTTGGGTTTGTCTTGCAGGTGGAGCTTCTGGGTACACGTCTGGCTCTGTATTGATTGTTTCCTAATTTCCTCGTGCGGGTACTGTAGTTTTGAGAATGCTTGGTGGAGATTTGTAGGTGTTGGTCTCGTCTGAGGGGTTAGAGCAGATGCGGGTTGTACCTCAGTGCCTTGGCTGTAGACAATGGATCGTGTGAGTGCCCGGGATGGAAGCGGAGGCATGAAGGTAGGCATAGTGGTCGGTTGGTTTTCAAATATAGGTGGTGTTAATGTGACCATCATATTTGCACCGTGGTGTCTAGAAAGTAGACCTCCATGCAACAACCTCGATGCCATCATCAGCTCTGGACTAAACAAAGACTGTGAATGGCTTGCCAATTACAGAACCAGTTTCCTCCCTTGGTTTCACACCTCTACTGCTAGAACAGGGCTCATCTTCCCTGAGTGAACTAACCTGGTTTCCTAGCTTGCTTGCTTGCTAGCATATATATACCTGCCCCTCCTGGAAATTTCCACTACCTACGTCTGACGAAGTGGGTATTCACCCACGAAAGCTCACGCTCCAAAACGTCTGTTAGTCTATAAGGTGCCACAGGATTCTCTGCTGCTTGTATTTTTGTTAGCAGCTTAGCCACTTAATTCTTAAATTCCTTTCAATCTTGGATGCATGCCAGACAGTGGTAGTGACTACTTGCTCTTTACTTTATTTCAGAGGAGAACTGCACTTTAAAGTGTTAGAGTATTTTAAAAAATTATTTTCCCTCATGCAACAACTGAAAATGTATAGATATAGCACATGAAAGTTGCTATTAACAAAAGCGTTCAGATTTCTGGAACGGCTACAGTTTTACATGCTTTATTCAGCTAGCAGAAATGAACATTTTGTTTCCCTTAAGCACATCTCTTGTTCAATTATATGGAATTCATTTCTACCAGGATAACATTTCAAAAACCTATTATCAATTCTGTTTTTTTAAAACCTGTTTTAGCCTAAGTTCAAAACTACAGATGTGGCTTATAAAATAGTTATGACTAATAAAAAAATGTTTTTAACCAACCTCGTACGGTAAGCTTGCTATAGAACTGAGAGTTCATTTCCTTGTCTCGCTGATAGCGTCGAAATTCATCAACTGCCTCACGCATCATTGTGACAGCCAAAACAAATCCCTGTTCAAAATATAACGATATAACACATTTCCCAAAATGGAAAATATTTTTTTAAAAATACATAAAAAGGAACATGACAGTAGGAGAAAAATGTATATATGGAGTATTTCATCATTTTTGACAGTCCAGGGTTTTTTAAACCTTTTCTGTCTATCTAGTTCATCTTTATTGTAGAAACACAACTTATTAAAACTTGAGATAAAGTTAAAACATTATATAAACATAGGAACAGCCATGCTGGGTCAGACCAAAGGTCTATCTAGACTAGCATCTTGTCTTCCAACAGTGGCCAATGCCAGGTGCCCCAAAGGGAATGAGCAGAACAGGTAATCAAGTGATCCATTTCCTGTCGCTCAATCCCAGCTTCTGGCAAACAGAGGTTGGGAACACCATCCCTGCCCATCCTGGCTAATAGCCATTGATGGACCTATCCGCCATGAATTTATCTAGCTCTTTTTCATCCCTGTTATAGTCTTGGCCTTCACATCATCTGGCAAGGAGTTCCACAGGCTGACTGTGCATTGTGTGAAGTACATCTCCAAATGCATTGAACAATTTTCATTTCTTGGCATATTCCAGCAAATTACAAATGATATAAAACTATATATATGCACTACAGGGGGAAATTTTAGATGTAACTTTTATTTTAGAAGAAATTAACATCTGTCAAATAAGCCACTGCATTTATTTATATTATATATATCTGAGACAGCTTTTATAGTCTAAGAAGCATTCCTCACACAGTGATTTTTGGGAACCTATAGTTCGAGTTGCAAGGATTTTTAATTAGCAAAGATCTGTAAATGTTGACTTCACCATATAAACACACACAAAAACAAACACCTCCATCAATAGTAACTGAAGTATAAATAAACAGCAGTTTTTGCAAGTTTGCCTGAAAACTTATTACCATTTGATTTAAGGATATTTGTATATTTTGACATGCGACACTGACAATTTGTTTCAACAGTTCTGAAAGCTTCTAACTTTTTGAATCTTGATGTCTACAGTCATTAAATTATTTTATGCCCCCCATAATTTCCTGCAACTGAAAATTTAAATAGACAAAAAAATTAAACATGCTTAAATAAACATTGATATTATCCATCAAAATTATTTAAAAAATTAAAACTCAAATTCTGCCAAGCCTACCTATAGTAGTGATGGGGATAATCTCATCTGGCTTCTTTAAAAAAAAAAAAAATTAATTGTCCTTTTTCTTACAAAGATAGGCAGAAAAAGGTGAACTGAAGTAAACAGATGGCTAAATTGGAAAATTTGTCACTAATTTTTCCAAATTAATACTGGCTATTCACAGTCCTCCAAACACTGAAACAGGGCTGACTCTTTAGGTTTTATAAAAAGCAACAGAGTCCTGTGGCACCTTATAGACTAACAGATGTATTGGAGCATGAGTTTTCGTGGGTGAATACCCACTTTAGTTTTGTGAAAACTCCTGACCGCAGAGACTTCAAATCTGGGGAGTACCCCAACTAAATTAACAGCTATGAAGGGGTAGTGCCAACCAGGCTCCTACAAGCAGCCAGTATAATCTCTGGAAACACAAAAGCGGGGAAGCTAAGTAACAAAAGGCAGAACAGTCTAGGGGATGAATCATGAGATGTATTTATATTTAATACTTGGCACTTAGCTCAAATCCGTAACTGTTATACTACCAAAACCTTATTTTTAATGTTATTTAAACCTGACTTGCCAATTAGCATCCTTAATTAGTTATATGACCTATGTTACAAAAAAACACCCGAAGATAAATGCCAAAAACTGAATTTCAACCTTTTTCCTCAGGAATTGTCCCCCCACCCGCCCTCTCCCTCCTATCTCTACCTTCCCCCTCCCCCCTCAACACACACACTCCTTTAGAAATGTACACACCTTATTAAGATTGATCAATCATACTTTAAAAATGTCCCAGAGTCTTTTATGTAGTTGACAGGCTACATTGCTATCAAGCCCTCTATGTAGAATTCTTTCCATACAGATTTCACTTTCAATTAATGCCTTAAGTACAAGTAATTGGGGGTAAGAGAGTGCCACTATTATTTTCATGTTACAGACTGTTGCCCTACCACATCATATTAATGTATTACTTTTTCTTTTTGGAAGCAATGTTTCGTGAGAGATCATTTTACATAATCAAAATAAAACAGTGTGAACCTGTAACAGAGAATTTGCTCTTGATACTTTCAAACGTACTCGTTCTAGCTCACCAAGTGCATTAAACCCCAAGATAAAATTATGGCAAGAAAATTTTAACCTTTCCTGCCTGTTAAGGACATTTTGTATAGACATGAAAGACAGATATTTCAGCTAGAATTGAATTTTTCTGAACTCTACATACTGTGTTATGACAATTCTTATTGAACCTCTTAAGGTTCAATGACAAGTAGTCATTCTGTAAAACGAAAATGGGGAAAGTCTGCTAAAGAAAAGTTTATATGTATAACTAAGATTATATACAGCCCACACTTTACATGTAGCGTCCAGTTATGTCCAACCAATGCGATTGGTGAGGAACATCAATGGAATTTGCAAGAGCAAACAGAATTCGGTATATATAGTACACCATACTATAATTTTGGTTTTGGTTTGTCAAGTGTGTACATCTTTAAGTGACCATGGCAATCTGTTAGTTGATACAGAAAAAAATGAACTATCTGGATATTAAAAGGGAAAAAATAGCTACAGAAAATATTTTAGGCTCCTAAGCATTAAAGGTTACCTATTTTCAAAACAATAGTAATAGTCTCTCTTTAGCTGTAAAGTTTACTGCAACTGGGCCTTTCCTTAATTAAAAACAAAAACCAGCACTATCCAGAAGACCTGATACAGAAAAATTCTGTGTCTTACCAGTCAAGCATGTTTGTCTAACTGTGTCAGACAGTCTTCACAGCGGGGTATTCCCCATTCCATACCAGTTTGGGGGCATACTGTATCTTCAAGCCCAGACTTATATCCGCCACTCAGGAAGAACCCTCCAGACAAAAGATTCCAAAGCTCAAAAATATTTACTGTGTAAATATTAAGAGGGGCAAATCAACGCAAACCACTTGCAGGAAAACTGATAAGAAATGTAAGGGTTTCCTAGAGAATATATTCTCCCCTTTTTCAATTACTTAACAAGTGAGCAGCAGCCACACAAAATTCTGAACATACTGTAATCCTCAAGGAAGGATCAGATTGTCTGACATGGAGAGTCCTAAAAAGAAAATTCACAGATAAGACAAATTTTCTCTGGCCCCTCCACAGCAGACTGCCTTCATGTAGAAAGCAGTTAATCATCCTTAGGGATGGAAGATTCAATTGAGCTATCCAGAAGTTGGAAAGGAACTTAAGGAGGCACCCCCATTTACCAACTCTACATCTGCAGATGAGAAGACAATTGAGAAGTGCAAACAGACCACCATATGGTGGCCTTATAGATCACACAGTAAGATGCGAGTGATCACACAATTTATTATTTTGTTACTATAGTACCAGGAGCCCCAGTCATGCACCAGGACCCCATCGTTCTAGGCACTGTACAAACAGAACAGATGAGTAGTAATGTGCTTTGAGGATTTAAATGCTTCTGCTTTTATTTCCTTGATGACCCTGCTCACATCTAACTTATGCCCTTCCAATTCCTTATGATGTTTGGATTCAGACAGAGGACAATACCTCTTCCTATAATACGTTGAAGATTATAGTGACTTGAAGGCCTGATCAGTTTGAAGAATTAACATGCCTTGGTAGAATATGTATAACTGAGGTTCCATAGAGACCATGTCAAGCTCCAAAAACATCCCTGACTGAGGTGGTGGTAAATAAGCAAGATAGTTTCAGTGAAAAGAGGTGGAGTAATACTGACTATATAAGGGTTAGAAACATGGTTTTATGACCACCTGCAGCACATATTTCAAGATCATGTCAGGAATTAGCAAATTACTGGAGGATTAATTAGAGATGTGGTCCTGAGAAACCGTATGTGATGGTGATCAGAGATTCTCCTTACTTTCCTACAGTGCAATATTTGCAACTGCAGCCTTGTCTTGGCAAAGACCAAGGCCAGACCAACTTATAAAAACCTTAGAATTTTATTTAGCTGATTTTGCGCTGGTGTATATCTTGTAACACCAATATCTGGACCTCATCAAAGCAATTAATAAGAGTCATTTGCAAGTTTCCTCTGAGCTATTAGAGGATATTTCATGTTCTTAGAATATCAGTGACTATAGTTTATTCCTCCCAGCATCTAACTTGACAGTTTAAGCAGCACTGGATTTTAGTGTAGAGTAGGCCTCTGCCGTAGTATAGTCTTTTGCCTCTGGATCTTAGCAAAGGTTCATTTAATCCAGAATTGCGTCTGAACCCGAGGGTCATTGAAAAGGCCCGTCCTTTTGCAGTCTTTTTGCCACCTTTACTCTCAATGGTTTCGATGGAGAGAGAGGCATAAAGGAAATGTTAGTGTCACTGAAGATATGGGGTCTACTTTTAGATGCCCCTTCTTCACATAGTACCTTTTGGTTTTCTAGCCCGATTTGGACATAAGATTAACCAGTGGGCTTTCAACCTGACTTAAGACACTTGGAAAGATAACTAGTCAAGCTTCCATTCCCTTGGTTCTAAGTGTATCGTGCTGAACCAATTGACCCTGACTTTTCTTCTCCTTTAACGTATAAAATCCTGAGGGATAGAATACAAGCTTCTGCTCAGGACATGATCAAGACTGCTCCCCTGAGCAATCCTAAAGTCTTCATATCAGCTTATTAAGGAGTGGTTTCTGAAGCATCATCTGCTGGAAACAGAAGTATGACAGCTCTAGACAGTTTATACTCTCCTCATGTATTTATACTCTCTCCTCATGTGGGATACACCCACGAAAGCTCATGCTCCAAAACGTCTGTTAGTCTATAAGGTGCCACAGGACTCTTTGCTGCTTTTACAGATCCAGACTAACACAGCTACCCCTCTGATACTTGACATCATGTATTTCTTATATCACACCCACTGTGTCACATGAGTACAGATGTGCTTCCCTTTCCTGGAGTCTGGTAATCTACACAGATGACTAGCTATGTAGATGTTGAATAGTCTTAAGGATGAATTTAACAAGAGATGCTAATATTAGCTCCAGCTCAAGGTATTTATATACTTTTCTGCAGCAATTGCAGGCTGGAAGTGAAGCAGTAACTATGCAGGTATCCATGTATGAGACCAGCAAGCTCAGGAGCTGAATCAGGGATTTTAGTTTAGGAGAGATGTACCAACATGTAACAAATCAGAATCTTCTCCTGTCTTCTGAAATAAATATTGTCTTGAAAAGTGACTAGACAGCTCTGATACTGAGTTTAAAAGGTTGAAAATGCTTCATCCTCTTGTTCACTTGAAGCCTTATTCCTCCAGACAGAGCACCAGATGCTAAGTCTAGCATAACAGTGACCCGTGAACGCATTCTGGTGAAGTCACTCAGATAAGAATAAATGTGTATCTCTTTCTCTTCAAGGAAGAGGTGACTAGAGTATTTGTGAATACCTGTGTGGAAACTTGAGTCTAAAATGTATTGGAAATGTTTTTCATTGTAGCAGAGCTAAAGATTCTCTTGTAATTAGAATGAATATAATCCCCTGGAGATCTACTCAGAATATGAAAACATGGGAGGATAAATGCTGTTACGCTTGATTTTAGTATTTACTTCTGAAATTCATTTAGGACAGCCAGCATGTCACTGCTTCCATTTGATAGCACTGAGGCACTGGTGCACTTTTGAAAATGTCCATTCTGTAACAAACTAGCTCCATTATTACAATGTGTCAGAGATGAACTATTACAATTTTCATATTCTGATACTATAAGAAGATTTGTTGTTGATGATGTTGGTTTGCTTTTATTTTATTTGAACTTTGTGTCCCAGGGACGAGTGAGACACAGTTCTATTGAATCTACTTTTCTGAATAGTTCAAACACTGATTTTCCCAAGATGTTAGCTTTCCACATGGAGGCCATTCTGAAGCTTCCCTTCTTAGAGAAGTAGGATCCTCAGAATTAGGGAAATGCAAAGCTAATAAGAACTGATCACGTTCGACAGTTTCCCATGGAAGTCCAGCTGGCGTCTTCCAACTCTCAGAAATGACTGCAGTGGTCTCTTTCTAATGTATCTTCTCAACACTGGATGAACATCAATTTCAAAGGAAATGTCTAATGAAGTAACATACTCTGGAGTCTCTCCCTGAATGGAAGGACTTTATTTTCCCTTCTTCTCATCCACATCCTGGCCTCAATGACTGCTTTGTATCTTTACTCCAAGAGCCTATCAACAGATGATTTATAAGGTTGACATCAAATGATGACTGCAAAACACATTTCCATATGAAGAGCTACTTCATGGGCCACTATGTTATAAACTCTACAACGTAGAGTAAATCTTAGTCAGTTTAAGCATTGGCCCCAGTGGGAGCTACTAGGAAAATATATATAACGAGACATGGGGTTGTTATAATGGCCTTCTAGTAGAGTTAGTCCAGCATAATCTGTGGTCATAGCCAATATTGCCAGGGTTGAAGCTCATGTATCCAAGTTTTGTCTAAATGATGATCCTATTCTCCTCTGGTCAGTTCCTAAAAAAGGAGTACTCCCAAGGAGTACTACTTCATATGGTACAGCACTGTTACCTTGACTAACAAGGCTACATACAGCAGGCTCTGCTTACAGAAGGACAATGAAGTCTTTTAGTGCATGTGAAATTTATGAATTTGCATGTTAGGACATTTTGCCTTAATAGAAAATAAATATCCCTCCTTAGCCACACCCCTATATTGGATGAAGAGGAATTTCAAGTTAACAAAAATTTGTGTTTTTTCCTCCAAAAACACAGAACCCTGCAAAGACAGATCCCCTGCCCTATGCATTCTTAATTCTGCAAAGTCTAAATGAGTGACTGCTTTATCTTAATCCAAGCCCTAACTTCAGAGATCTCCCCTCAGATTTAGAGAATATTTGAAAACTGACTTTAAGACATCAATGGGAGTTTTGAAGGTAATGGAACAAGCTAATTTACAGGAGAACTGAAATTTTGTGCTGCCCCTTTAAAAGTTTGCTGAGTGGCCTTCTCCTTTATTGGTCCTTGGGCCAACTCCTGAGGAACCACGGGGGAGAGTTACAACAGAGACTTAAAAGTGAGAGATGAGAGGCATGTTCCCTACAAGTTTCCCAAAGGAAAAAAGCAGCCATTTTTTAATCCGCTGTGGGACCCATGGAGGCTAGAAGGGGAGAGAAGGCACACCTATCCTCCAGGGAATGTAATTTGAATCATTTGAACCTCCTGCCCACTGTTACTTGGTTCTGGATGAATGAAATCTAGTCTCAGAATGGAGCTTTCCTGAAGCCCATTCAGCCATCTTGGTATGGGCTTTGCTAATACACAAATTGCAAGTAGAGTTCCCTTGCAGCATTCTCAACTGCCTCAAAACAGACCTTGCCTACACCCCCAACTGGCAGCTTTGTCTTTGCTCCCAGGAGCCTAACGAGGGGATTAACAATGGGGACATTTCTTGCATTCAGTCTTCCCTTGCTGCTTGCCTTAGGCTACACCTACACTACAAATCAGGGGCGTGATTCTCAGTTTGCATATACATACTTGCAATAGCTTGATAAGAGCTAGTGCAAGTATAAAAAGTAATGTAACCATGGTAGCACAGGCAATGGCAGCACAGCTTTGCTGTGCTGAGTACAAACACACCTCAATCCTGCAGGAATGTATTCAAAACAGCTGTTCCTGCCGATGCTATCATGGGTACACTGCTATTCATACTCGCTCTAGCTCTCTCTGAGCTAAAGCGAGTATGCGTACATGTTCCGGGAGTTATATCTGGAGGTCGAAAGGTAGCTGTATCCTGAGAGAGGAGCCACCCACTAAATCCTCCTTGGAAACTCCTTTTTAGGGGAAGTGGAAGGGGTGGATTGTAACAGTTACAAGGAGAATAACCTTGAAGCCAATGAAGAAACAGAGAGAAATGTAGTTATTTTTTTAAATCTTGTGAAGTGTCCTGCTACAAAAGGAGACCTTGATTCTGCCATCTGTATAGTTTGGAGGAAGAGAATTCTGGATAGTTCTTCTTGAGGGGCAGTCCTGAGTCAAAAAGCCAAAGATCTTATCTGCCTCCATTTGCTGTGGAGACAGAAAACGGAGAAGATTCTGACATTCAAGGGATGGAAGAATTTAAACTTCTGACTGTGCCCTCTCATACAGATGAAACGTACAGAACATCGGAAAATACGATACATATCAGTTTTGCAGTCAGTGTTTGATAAAAATGTCAAAAACAAAATTAATGTACCAAATGTTCTGTACTAAAACTGATGTTTTTGTTTCATATTTCAGTAGCTACCACCAGCTAGACAGGGAGTACTAACAATTTAGATAAGGAAGTAGCTCACACAGGAGCTGCAGAGCTCCTGCGGAGCCAGAAATACGTTTGAGAACATGTGCCCATAATATAATTTAAACAATTAAGCATCCTGCCACCACAGCCTCCCTTCCATATTAGAACATAAGCATCTAAAATAATTTTTAAATTTTATAAATACAATTCTAAAATCAAAAGCAGACTAATACTAAAACCTATCTCATATCAGCTTTTTTGTTTACCAGAGGAGCCCAGTAGGTGTACAGGTAGCCTATTTTCAATGCTGGTACAAACTGTGAGCAGGACACGACGAGAAAATAGAGATTCAAGAAAAACTTGAACTGTTCATATAAAACCTAAAATGAAAAACAACAGAAAAAGTTACTTAAAATTTTATTTCAGGAATGTACATGAAAAATTTTTACTTTTTCCATAAGTATAACTTCATTATACTGTGTGTTTAATAAAATTAGTTTATCATCACTTTTTATAGGAACCATTATGTACAGAGAAAATTATTTAAAATTACTTAAATGCTTTCCCCCACAACCCATAAACAGCAGCAATCACAGGCATAATGATCACTGAATTTTCAAGATGTATTATTTTCAATAATCTCTAGTATATCTCCATTTATCTAATCTGGATTAAATTATAGTAAAATGGTTTGCCCTGGAATTAACTCAAACTATCTGCAATCTGCCCTACAGCAACAACATTCAAAAACCAATTATGATTAAGGCATTTTAGTGTTTGTGGTCCAAATCTGAATTAAACTGATTTTTAAAGACAGTTTCTTTTTCCTCATGGTATCAATACAAGGCAAAATTAAGGTTGTTTGGGTGATCTAGTTTTGCATATCAGTAACTCCATGGTCCCAACACAGGGAGTATATCAGCATCCTGGCTGAAACACTACTGTGCTCCAAAAAGCCGCAGTAGGCAGAAAAGCCTCTGGGAATAGTTCTTAGCTACAATAGACCCGAGGTTGCTGATTTATAGTGGGAACTGAAATAGTAAGCATGAACATGGTGTTCAGCTACCTTTGTTCCCTCTTGTCAAGTTCCCTCTCCAAGCAAAGATCATCATAGGCAGAAGAAAGTAATTATATGAGAACAAGACTGTCCAGGGAAGTCATGAAAATTTTATGAGACACTTTTTGGCCTTGTATAAATGTAACATGACCATAAGGTAAAATTTAGAAGCTTTAATATTTAGGTCCATATTTATTACAATATACATGATACAACACAGGTTCTCGTGAGGAATATTTTGAGTGGTTTTGTTTTATTTTGTTTTTTGCTTTGCTAAGTCAAAGTAAAACACCGATAATATCTTGCTCGGTAAATTATTCCAAATATATTTACTTTCGGTATGAAACTAATAAATCATACCCATCTTTGCCAGTGGTGGGATTGCAAATAGTACAATTACAACTAAGTATCAGACGCACTACAACATTATGGAAGTTTCAACAGAAGTCATTCAATAAGTACAACATTTATTATTAACTTATGAATACTATTAATGCTTACAGAGAAAAGTTACATAAATTATTTATAGTACCGTACAGTGCTGTAATTGTTAAAATGATAAATAGCTATGCTGGAGTGATATTGTGTTTATGTTCACGATAAAACACTTTCCTCTGATATCTAAAATGTTTGAATTATTTCACAAATTAATCTCAGCAGGGTGATTAGCTTTTTTCTTCTCACGAGTGGTTTATTTAAAGTACCCATTAGCATAAATTAACAGTTAAAAAACTGCTACTCTTCTTTTATATATATATGAAAATAGGATTCCTACTGTGCAATTATAAAACATTTCAAAGTACCATATCTTCTTAGGAAAAGAATCTGAACTGTGCTATCTCCCTCAACAGGTGACTGCAAAATATGGGTCACCTTTACAGGCATCAGGAACATGCCTTGTGACAGTCTTAGTAATATACGTAGATATTTTTAACCACAACAATCAATAGCTTACCATATACTTAATGAACCTTGTGACCCTTATGAAAGTATACACTGTGTAACCAATCCGAGTATTTAATAATTTAAGCCAAGGAAGAAAACATTGGATTGATTCAATAAAGATGAGAATATTTATCTGCATTAGACAATTGACATTTTATTACCCTGACAAAAGATGGGTCTTAATTATGGAGCCATTACTTTTTTTGAGTTTTAATAAAGAGACATATTGGATATCAAGCATTTGCCAGCTACTGGATGACTTTGGTTAGAGGTATAGGCTCAATATAAAACAGGTATGATTACTTAAATTCAAAAGGACAAAACATTGCTGTATTGAAACCTACAAGACAATCTGGATAGAAAAAAGGGACTCCATACAAATGAAAAATGTATCAGTAAAAGCTTAACATCCTTTCATCACTGAAACACTTCTCCTCAAAAGTTGTATTTTCAGCAAAACTGATAAATTTTTAAAAATCCAAAAAACAATGAAACAGATATTCAAAACATCTGTAAAGTCAATCTGTAATTTATGAAAGAATGAACACTGAAGGAAAAGAATTCACTGAAATCGACTCTGTTAAATAACAAAAACACAATAAAAAAAGCTACACTGTGACCCTTGTTTTTAAATAAAATGGCAAACATTCCAGTCTGCAACAACAAAAAGTACTTAAAAGGTGCATTCAATGTATAAAATAATTCTGTACTTTAAAACCATAATACGTAAAAACAGATCCGAAAAGACAGCACGTTAATTTTAAACTAGGTTTTGTTAACATTGTCCTTAAAATAATTTAAGAGCAATCAAGTCCTGTTATTTAAATGGAAAAATTTTCACTATTTTATTTATATTTATTACATTTTTATTATATGCACTCACTGCTGTTAAAGACTTCTGCATCAGAGGATGAACCTTCAGCTATTTATTTCTCATTTAAAGTCAACCCTCTGTGACAAAATAATCATTTCCACACAATCAGCTGTGGTAACACAGAGGATTATAACTTCTAGTGAGGTATAAAGAAAGGCAAAAGAACATTTATCCCTGAATTTTAGAGAGCTGCGTGGAATTCTAGCTCATTGAATTACATGCAAATTGCACTTCTATAATCTGTGCCACTTTGAAAATACAGTGAGATTAGAAACAAAAAGTCTTACACTCATGTAAGGGTCATCACTAATAAAGAGAATGAGAAATTAAATACAGAAGGTATGAAGTAGGTAAGAATATCTATTTTTCAGACTTTTTTTTTTTTAAGATACCATAAGGGGCATAAACTAAGCCCACTTTCAAGCAATTATTAGTAGCCTTACCCCAGGTATAAATGTAAAGAAATTGTATTTTTGATTTTTTATAGCATTTCTTGGATATTTTTCTTCACATTTTTCAGGACATCCAAGCCATACCGTACGAGCTTTTAGCTCTTTCCTTCTTCGGCAAATGTTTATGAGCCAGTCACAGCAACTGTAAAGAACAAGAAATATTTGGTTTAATCTTTTAAAAAGCCATTCTATATATTATGCCAATATTTTCGTACATGGAAATCTGAAGTTAGGAGAATATATTTAGGCCCTCAGGTTTGAAATTCTGGCCTATGTCTATATCATAAATAAAGTGTTGATGGTTTCAATATCTAGTGCAGGTGTAGAGTATTTCTAATAGTTACCCTTACCTGTAAAAATTATGTGTTGCGGCTATCACCTTCTTAACAGCAGGCTTTTCAAGATAATCTGTTTATTCTGTTACTCACTTTCCCTCAGGGAAATGAACTCTAAATTTTGATTTTTAAAAACTGATCTTTTTGCTGTAATTGAAATACAGCTTAGTTACTGACTGCTGAGATTTTTACTCATTCATGCTGCTACACATTTCTTAAATATTTTTTTTAAATCTAAATGTGACAGATCATATAAGCCAAGCCATGAACAAGTTGGGCTCACTGCTAGCAGCTTTAGAAGTCCAGTTGATTGATGAACCCAGGCTTTTTGTTTTGTTTAGAAACCAGACTGAATTAAGCAAAAATGGTAGCTTTGTGCATCCGAAGTATAATCATAAAAAATAGGGCTTTTCCAGATGGCATTTTCCTCTTCTTCTAATGGCAGCCACCCTCAACTCTTCAGAGGATAGTAATTTTTTAGTGTGCTGGAGTAATTATTTCACCACAGCTGTCTCAAACCTAATACCCTAAAAATCCCTTCACTTAATTAATGCAGTTGTGTCTTTCCTTCATTCAGTCTCAGCTCTCTCCCTGCCAATTGCTGGCTATGTTCCATACTAGCCAACTTCTAACCTGGAATACAACAACATATTCCCACACAAAAAAAAATGCATTAAAATGGAGTTAAGTTATTGATATGTACTCTCAAGGGCAAAACACATTACAGGTACGTTGTAGGAGGGAAATTCAGTTTTACAGTTACATTTAAAAGAAATCCTAACTTGTTAAAGCAAGCATGCACAGTAAGGTACCTAAACAACCTTAACTCTGCCTTGGAATGATGGTATGCAATAACCAGATGATTACAATCAAGACATTTTAGTGTTTGCTTTCCCAGATTAGATTAACCTGATTTTTAAAACATTTTTTCACCTCATGGTATTTCTAACAAAGCAGGGGTCAAGGTTGCTTGTGTGCATTTCTGGATTTCTTTTAAGGTCTTGTCTGCATGGCGAGTTAGTGCATAGCAAGCTGGGGAGCAAATCTACAGCACTCCATCATGGCACACACTACTTGACTGTGTGAAACCTGCTACCGTGCACTGAAAGTACCCCAGTGTGCTTTGCTTACAGTAGGGAACTTTAGTGAGCAGCAACAGAGTCCATACAGACAGCGTATGGCATGCTGGAGCACTGCAGATTTACACTCAATTGCTGTGCAGTAAATTGTTGTTTAGACATCCCTAAGTATAATCTTAACTCTGAATTATCTGGGTCTAAAATACTGGGTTTGGGGAGCATTACAACATCCCAATACTGTGTTTTACACTTAAAATGAAATTAAAATTACAGCTAAGTAATTTAACTGAGTTTTTTCTTCAGAAATTTCCATTTTTTTTTTAATTATTAAAAACTCCAGACTGTGTGTGCATGCATATAAAACTTTAAAGAGCAGAGTCACTGGTATACCAAAGCAACCAAGGAACACCACTGTTAAGCCTAAGTACAAGCTTCTCTTATTCACTACAGTAGAGCACATTCACCAAAGTGTTCTACCAAACCTGACCTTTAATGCTCAATTGCCTTATTAGTTTAGAGGGCTATGTTAGTGAGACTAGCCCTGTGTGAGTCAGGGGAGAGTCCAGACTCCCAGGTCCTGAATCCCAATGTCTCTGAGCTCTAAGGGTTTCTCCTGAGCTCCTGTCTTGGATCCCTGGCAATGCTGTGCCACAGGGCAAAAAGGAGCCAAGGCAGCAGTAACAGGAGAGGGAAACCTTCATGCACCAATGCCCAAGCTAAAATGCCCAAGCCAATCTTTAAGTGCAAAATAACTCAACTCTGACTTTGGAGACGTGGCCAGCACCTCCATAATTATAAAACAAACACTAATAAAAATTTCTTATGGAGAACAACTGTGGTAATTAAAAAAAAAAAAATCTGATCTCTATAGGGAGTTCTTCCACTCAAGAGAGAACTGCAGAGAGGGCAGATGAGGTAGTGGAAAGGGAGAAGGCTGGTAAGGTTTCTCCCCTGACTCAAAAGGAGTGCATATTGAAAGTGAGGTCCTATGTCAAAAAAGGCAATATGAAGGTTCAATACAGGAGATGACCTTCTAACCTCAGTGGAGGACGATGGGCCTCATCCAAACATATTAAACAATGCACATGAGCACTTCATTCTGAATGGAAGGACGAGTAGAAGGGATGTAGTTTTTAAGGTTGATGCCAGCCCTGGAGGGAAAAAGAGAGTCCTGTTTCCTGAGAAGGAGGGGTACTGAACTAAGGCTAAACTAAAATATGCAGGATGGAGGAGAAGATATGCTAAGTAGAAAAGTAGGAAGGTTCCTAATGTTCTTTGCCATACAGAAGAAGGAACTAAGGTCAGGTCAGCACTCCATACACAAAGGGATACTCTGCTCTGGGATTCAATAGTAGGTAGTGCCATATCCCTTAAGATGGAATGCACAAAGACCCAGGAAGAACTTCAGTTTACGTGCAAGTAGATTTTAAGATGCCATATAAGCTCTTTTATAGAACTGGACCATGTTTTAAGAAACATCTATGCAGTAATCTTACCAGATTCAGTGAGGTGACATCTCGTTCTCTCTCCCAGGCATAGCAATATTATAAATTATTTTGTGATATTTAGCTGACTGAGCAGTACAAAACCATTGATATCATTAGGAAGGACACAAACCTCAGTAAGGTAATTGCACATAGAAATTTGCTTGTTTACATTGACCGTCCACAGGCATGGCCGCCCGCAACTTCCAGTGGCCATGGTTCGCCACTCCCGGCCAATGGGAGCTGCGGAAAGCGGCGCGGGCCACCGAGATGTGCTGGATGCCGCTTCCTGCAGCTCCCATTGGCCGGGAACGGCGGCCACTGGGAGCTGCGGGCAGCTGTGCCTGCAGTCAATGTAAACAAACTGTCTCGCAGTCTGCCACCGGATTACCCTGACGGGCCGCAGTTTGCCTACCACTGCCTTAAGGCATTTACAAAAGGAATTTTAAACTATTGGGGAAGCACAGTACCAGCATACAAGAAGCAGGGAGGACCGACCATTTTTCTGGATGGGATGCATCCCATCCAACGAATTAACAGAGCTCTCCATTTAAGGTCCAGGTACACTTATGAATGAAACTGAATGTAATTGACCTTGTAATGTTGGAACTGATAAGGACAGATAGTTATTTTAAGACCAAAAACTAAATTAAAATGGAGCTCAGGTTGAGAGCATTTACCAGTAATTTCAACAGTAAACCCATTAGAGGGATGTTCAAATTATCCCAAAAACAAGCAGTACAAACAAAGGAAATTCAGAATTAAGGCTACATTTAAAGAAATCCTAACACATTTAATGTATGCAAATACATACTTATGCACCGAAATAACCTTTACTTTGCTGTGATTGTTAACACCATACATTTATTGTTTGCGATCCCAGATTAGATTAAATGATTTTAAAAGACAATTAGATTCTTTCATATTTTTCCCCTCATGGTGACACTCCAAGGCAGAGTTAAGTTTGATTACCCCTTTACTGTGTACTTCCATACTAACAGCTGGATTTTTGTTAAGAATGGAGGGCTATCGGGGTGATTGTATTTTTTACCTTTGTATGCTATTTAAGTAATGGCAAAATATCATCCTGCTTTAGAAATCAAAATAAATACTGCAGTTTGTTTAGACTGAAAAATGCAAGGGCCAGTCCTGATCTATAAAGTCTTCCTCTGACTGCCAGAGGACTGAACTAGATGACTTCTTGAGGTCCCTTCCAGTCCTATGATGCTATGATATAAAACCATTAGGGGAGATCCTAAGACAACACAAACTGCCATGCCATCAATAAAACAAAGCTATACAATCCTCTGTCTTCCAACAAAGAATGGTATTTCCTTGATTATTCTCATGGTCCAATGGAAAACAGAATATGGATGAAAGACAGCTAGCTCATGCTCACTCTGTGTAAAACTGACATGGACCCCATTTAAGGAAATGATGTCTAGATAGTGTCTGGCACATCAGAAATCTTATATAAATAGAAGGCTGAAAATCATAAAAGAAAAGACACACATAATATTATCATTTTAGGTTGAATTAAGAAGTGTCCCTAAGTACCTGAGTAAGAAAACATACAATACTCAATACTAAAACTATACTATTGGTCTACATGTTGGAAAATCATGTAATGAATTGTATTAAAGAAATGATTATATATAATATGGGACAATAAAGGAATTTTAGCTTTTGAATGTATTTCTGCTGATGCAGCTCATCAGAACTTAACTGAAACAACTTCAGGGTTGTGTGAAACCTGTTTTGTGTCCTGCTTTGTAAAACCTTCGTCTGTGTAAATAGCAGGGTGAAACAGAATGTCTTGAGGGAATTGTTTACTTCTGGTGCCAAGACAAACTAACAAGTAAAAAACAAAGGCCACAAAAACAGACCAGTAAGATAAAAACAACTGGATGGAGCCAGTGGGATTAACAACAGACGGAAGTAGACAAATAAAAGTAAGTTTTAGTAGGGTAAGCAAAAATGTATTAGTTTAGGTTAGTTATTGTGATTTATGCATAAGAACATTTTAGCCGGGTGTTCAGAATAGATTGGTACGGAAATGAGGTAACTTGGTAACTGAATCAGGGAAAAGTTATGGAACAGGGTGACTGACCAGGGCCAATCAGAGGAGGGGCCAGGAGGGCCATTTGGCATGGACCTCAAGCTCAAAAGGGGCCTCAAATTTAGACATTTGTTAATTTTGGAGCATTTGATAAGTTTTGCAATTTAGTTTTATGCACATCTCTATCGGACCAAAATGAGAGAAACACTCTCAGCTTAGAGCTGCTAATTTTAGCAAATAAGAGATGTAATTTGGTAAAAGATAATTTTTTTGCACAGAAAAAGTCTAGAAAAGCATTTGTTAAATAAAAAATATTTAAATTATGTTTTACTCTTTTTTTTGAGGGGGGGTGCCTTATTTTGTTTCCATGTGTCATCATTTTTTATTTTTATTATGGCTAGGGGCCTCAAAAGCTGGAAGTGGCCTGGGCCTCTCTAGATCTCTGAGAGGGCCTGTGACTGACAAGACAGTGGAGAAGACACAGGCAAAGAGCACAGCAGAGACCAGAGATATTAAAAAGTCACCCTGTCCCCAGAACAAGTAACTTGATCGGTTATTTCTCGTCTCCTCCTTTTTTTCATGTAATCTGTAATTCATGGGTATTAACAGCACTGTCGTAAAACATACAAAATGAATGCTACAAGAAACTGTTTAAGCTTAAATTGGACTGGATCTCATTTGTCACCCAATGTGTGATTAAGGCTGAGTCAGCATTAAATTGTATTTCATTCACACTGTACACAACTTAGGTTACAGTGCACGAACTTTATCAAAACAGATTGATGCTGTAGACCTGAGTCTTCCAGAGCCACACTAGCTCATATGTTATGGGAGAGTCCCGTTATACTGGGCAACTCTCCAAACCCCAGAAAGCTTGGTTCTCTAGAGCAGTACTTACAGCCAAACGACTCATATTGCTTAAATGGAAGAGCAGGCTGCCTCTAGGGATAGAAGCTTGGCACAGCGGCTTGACTGACCTGGCAGCTAATGAGCAGGTAATGTTTCAAGAAGAGGGAACTCAGACAAATTTTAAAAGATTTGGTTTAATTTTTTTGAAAATCTTTGATTAACCTCTAGTGCATGGAAACAGATCTCTCCTTTCCCCTCTCTGCCCCGCCTTCCTTTCTTTCCCTTTCCTCCTTTTTCTTTTTTTTCCCCTCCTTTTATTTTTCAAAAAACTAATCAATAAAATATAAATAATTTGACAAACTGATTTACACCAACAACAGCAAGTCATACATATCATCCCACTTTTCCAAGTTATTTAAAAAGACACCGCTGTGCCCTCTGAAATGTTTACTCAAGAGAGTAAGTCTAATTTTGGACAAGGAGTAAATCTGGCTTTTGCAACATGAAAATTTATACAGGGGTTTAGAGAGTATGCTAACAAACAAGAAGTACTTTAGCATAGAAGCACAGGTGAGTTTACAGGTAAGTACCGTACATTACCATGATTAAGTTTCAGAAAACTTCACAAGTGAAGGATAAGAGAATAAAATGATAAAAAAAAAGCATAGTTTTTATTATTTCCATGTTAGTGGGAAGGGAAAAATGCTTTGCTTTCTGATCACCCCTATCCTTATAGTTTTCCAGCAACAGTTAGTATGGAGTGATGAGACACCTTTCTCTGAATAATACCTTCTTCAAAGAAATGCATATACCCAAGGGACAAAATTAGAGGACAGTCCCACATTACAGGATATGAAACTTGTTTTTGTTACATTCCAAGAGAACACTGTATGGCAAACAGTAAGTTTGCGCATGGACAGATGAACAGATAAGCCACTAGGACAAACAGATTTTTTAACTGGCCTTCAAGTTTGTATCGTGTGAATCAATTCTCCACGTTAAGTCTATAAAAACCACTATACCTAATCTGGTGTTCAATCTCATTTCTAGATGCATAATTTCTTCTGATGTTAAAGCCTTTTTGCTACCCTCAGTATCTGCTTCAGACTATGAAGTAACTGAATTACTCCCTTTCTTGATGCAGAGCATTTGAACAGGAGGAAGCTCTCAAACTACTTATTTGAATTATATGATAGGAAAAAGGACAGCTGAAGGCAGTCACCATAATGACCATCAGCTTGGTAAACACTGAAAAGTACAGACACAGGAATGAAGTTTGTGACTGGGAAACAATTGAGATACCTCTGATAACAAGTATTGATTGGCACATAGAGATAAGCATGCTTTAAGCCTTCAGATGCAAGAAAGTCTCCGCTGATGGAAATTATTATGGATTTGCCAGTTCCATTTTGAAATGTTTCTGGAATAAATGAGTTTTACTACTTTGGGACTAAAAAAATCAGTCAGTCCATGTGCAATTTATAACCATAGCAGGAATCCCTGTCAGTTCACGTGTAGACTTTAAGATGTCCATCTTGTCATCATGAGTCCTGAGTAGTTTAGGAGTACATTAACTCAGACTTCAATGCATGTCAAAATCCATCAGATCTTTGAGGAAATTTACAGTCTGTCGAAACCTGACAGTATTCAAACATTAAAAATTCATATTTAATAAATGCTAAAATTAACATCCTACATCATCAGAAATTTTGTGCAGTAGATCTCATCAAGGGCTCACCAATTAAACTAAGCCAAGTCGTTTTCTAATATTAACGTATTTGATTGCCGACAGTTTGTACGTAACTAATCTCATAACATTCATTTTTAAGCAAAATTCCTGATTAAACAGGGATCCCCAGTGTAATCAAAGACTGATTCCTGATATTGACATTTTTGTTTATCTGACCTCTGTAAAGACCTACATACTAAATACCTAAATACTCCCAAGAATGAAAAACAACGAAAAGGTTTCAGCCTCCAGGAGACACCAAATATAAAACAAAATTTTAAATAACAAAAGACGTTATATGCTATAAGCTAATTATGAAGACACAGAAAATCTTTTCTTTAAGGTTTAGCTATGAGTTTTACCATGACTCCAAATTTTAGTAACAAAATTAGACAAATGTAAAAAAATGTAAAAAAAAGATGAAAGACAGAAGTGTACCAATACAAAAACTACGATAAGCAGATGGGTTGAGACAGAAGGAGGAGTTTCCTTTAGGTATGTCCATTATCTTTTTTTAAAACCCAGTTCATAAAATTATACTGCTTTGCCTGGAGAAATAAAAGAATAAATTCCCCACAGCACTCACTAAATGCTATATTTAAAAATAGCAGCAAATGTTAAAAAGGCTCTCTGCTATTTCAAATACTAAATGTGTTTTTCTAAGTCTAAAGCTAAAATCCAACTCTACATCCCTAATGCAACAAGTTTATTTTTTCTCATTACTTTTACCGTACAAGCTTACTTGTCAGTAGCTTTTTCAAAACAGCATTTTTATCAAAATAGAAAGATACCATAAAAGCTCTGCATAGTTTGCAAGGGTTAGCTATTCCTTATTAGGTTTTAAGTAGCAGAAACTACATCTCCAAAGAAAACATACTGTAATTATTGTACTCAACAGGTAGCTTCAGTAATCAGGCCAAAAGCAACACAGTCGTCATGTCATTCTTAAAAGATCAGCATTTTCCCATGCTTCTGCATAACAAATGCGTTGCAGATTAATTGAAAGTGTACAGGCCATCTTAGAGCCCAAATTAATCCGAGCATTTGATATCCCCTTCACTTCATATGGAAATGCCATTCAATGGCACCATTTTCATAGGGACAAAGTGTTTTTTGATAACAAGTGGAATGTAAATCTCATGAGAAAGAAATCAATCCAGCCCAAAGAACTCCAAGAGTATTGATTTATGTGCATTATAATTTCACAAGCTTGAAGAGAATTTGTAAGTTAAGGGGAAAATGATTACATCCACAAAACAGCTGCTATATCATTGTTTGCTTTTTAACGGTATTATAAAAAAAGAAATAAGCAAAAGTTATACTGGTTACATTACAGTCTACAGCGAAAAAAGCGCATTTAAATCATGAATTGCGTTGCAAGTGGGAAAGGCAAAATTCATCTTCACAACAGGCAAATTTCCTAATAAAGTACATTATTCTACTCTGGTCAGAGCTCTTCGCAACATCTATACTGTAGTTAAAGGTTGTCCAATGGTTTCCAAAGCACAGGGATTTATTCATATGCATTTAACTTAGTCAAACTCTCCACATTTGTTCTCTACTAGAGTGATATTTTTGAAAGTTTGAGCAAAAATAATTCAGACATTTTCAAATAAGACAACCGTAATCAAAGACTTTTGACAAAAAAAAATGTTTGCATTTTTAAGAAGCCCAGTATTGTAAAGCCCAAGAGTTTAAAAATCACGAGGTGGAGCTGCAAAATTATGAAACTTTTTGGTCCATCTTCTCCCTTTTGAACTCCCCATACTCACCTGAAACTTGCGTGTGACAATTTTACAGAGTTGCTAGATCTCACAAATTGACAGTGACCAAAGTGACTTTGGTCCCTGTGGTAAGTGCTCTTACTAGAGTACACAAATGAAATCAGGGCCCCATTGTGCTAGACATCATACAAATATATAGTAAGACAGCCTTACTGTTTTACAGTTGGGTCTGCCACTCTCTGGAAACAGGCAAAAAAATCTCTAACACTTTGATCTCCATCCTGAACACAGTTAATGTCTGCAATACCTTATTCTTAAAAGCACAACTCACATTAACCAAATCAAAATAATAATGACCCTGATCGTACTGCAGGGTGTGTCTGCAACAGTAATGGTACAGTAATTCATAGGTATCTAGCAGTGTGCCGGTATACCACTCACTCAAAGGCAATTGCTGCAGACACTCTTAGCACTAGGCATTCCAGGCACTAGCATTCAGTGGGTTCCTATATATATTCACAGATTCTGATTAAGTAAACAAGGATTGCTTTGTTAGGGCTACCAAAAATAAGAAATACAAATATTCTAGGCACAATTTTTTAATATGTCACAAAGGATAAAACAACTAACTCAGACTCCAAAAGGGCAGTCCAGTATGCGTTAGAAAGTAGGACCTCCTTAGTACTAATGCCAAGGATACTCCCTCCTGGAAAGGATCATGAGCTGCCCTGCAAATCCCCCAGCCAGAGTTCAGTTCTTTTGTTAGTCTCATTTGAACCAGTCAGTGCACGACTGGTTCGTCGGATACTAACTATCCACTCATTATAGCCAGTGCTGGCCCCCTTGTCAGCAACAGGCTATTTCTCTCAATCCAGTTATCCAGCCTACTCTCTGCATACAACTCCAAGACTGCCCACTATTCAGCCTGCTGTTGTCTCCTACTTGGGCCTGCTTCCTGCCCCACCTCAACCTTTTTTTTTTTTTTTGGGGGGGGAGGGAGGGAGAAGAATTGAAAATTTGTTGTTTTACTAAAACTGCAATAATCCAAAGGCACTAAAGTTCTCAATCAATATGATGGTAATATTCTACATGGCACTGTACTAATGCATAAAACTAAGTGCTCAAGAAGGTGAAAAAAACCAAAACAAAAAAAACACTTCATAAAAAAAACACATATGCAGTAGCCTTCAACAAAAATGTCTAAACATTTGGCTCAACCTCTCAAAAATTCATCTGAAAGGGAGACAAAGCTTTGGAAATTTCGCCCAAAACGTGAATGTCACTTAAGTGTTATGAACAGCTATAATAAAGTGTTAGAATGTAAACTAGGGGTCGGCAACCTTTTCAGAAGTGGTGTGCGCCGAGTCTTCATTTGATTCACTCTAATTTTAACGGTTTCACGTGCCAGAATCATATTTTAATGTTTTTTAGAAAGGTCTCTCTCCACAAGTCTATATATTTTACAACTAAACTGAGTGTATTGTCAAAATAAAACAAGGCTTTTCAAAAATGCTTTAAGAAGCTTCATTTAAATTAAAATTAAATGTTGATCTTACTACGCTGGCCCCCCTCAAAGCCGTTGCTGGTCTGGGTTCTGTTCATCTACGCCGGCAGTGGCTGAGTGGAGCCTTGCGGGCCGGGAACCCCGCTGGCAGAGTCGGCAGCAGAACCCCAGACCAGGCAGCAGCTGTGCGGGGCTTAGCAGCGCGGGACAGCCCGACGGCAGTCGGCTGAGTGGCTGCTCACTGCTGCTAGGGGTTCCATCCGCCAGCTCTGCCAGCTGGCGATCCCAGTTGCCGACCCGCATCACCTCACTTCTCTGGTGCGTGCTGGTGTGTGTCCGGCCCTGCCCAGATACAGTGGGTACGTACCTTCTTCCTGGTTCTGGCCCATTTTCTTCCTCTCTCTGCACTGAGCTGAGGGTGGGAGTGGACTGAGCACAGGGCTGGGGGTGAAGGGTCTGGCCAGGAGCTAGAATGAGGGAGAGGGCTCAGGGTTGGGGCAGGAGGTTTGGGTGTGGGGTCACTTACCTGGGCAGCTCTCATTTGGTGTGAGGGGTGCAGATGGGAATGTGAGTGGGGGTGCAGGAGCTCCCATTTGGTGCTCAGGGTGGGGATGGGGATGTGCGGGGTGCAAGAGTCAGGGCAGAGGGCTAGGCACATGTGAGTAGGGTGCAGGTGTCAGGGTAGGGGGGCTGGGTATGTGTGGGTGTGCCAGAGTCAGGGCTGGGGTCATGCGAGGGAGTGAAGGAGTCAACAGAGGGCTGGGTGGTACAGGGCTCAGGGCAGAGGCCTGGTGAGGGGGCAGCGCTCAGGGCAGAGGGCGGGGTGATTGCCCTCCCCCCCCCAGAACTCCCAACCTCCTCTGCTCCTGGTCCTGACTACCCCCTCCTGGGACCCCACCCCCTATCTAAGCCTCCCTGTCCCTGGTCCTCTGACTGCCCCCTTAGGACTCTACCCCCTACCTGTCCTCTAACTGCCCTAACCCTTATCCACACCCCCACACCCAGACAGAACCCCCCGGACTCCCATGCCTAGCTAACCGCTCCCCACCCCCTGACAGGACCCCCAGAAGTCTGGACCCATACAACTCCCACCTGCTCCCTGCTTGCCCATCCCCTCTCCACACCTCTACCTCCTGACAGCCCCCCTGAACTCCTAACCCCTCCAGCTCCTTGTCCCCTGACCATCCCCTCCAGAGACCCCCCCCCACCCTAACTGCTTCCCCAGGACCCTCCTTCCTCCCTGTCCCCTGACTCCTATCCACCACCCACCCCCGACAGACCCCAGGACTCCCATGCCCCATCCAACACCCCCTGCTCCCTCCAGAGATCCCCGCCCCTAACCACCCCACCGGGATCCCATCCCCCCATCCAACCCCCTATCCCCTGACTGCACCCACCCCTTATTCAACCCCCCCGCCAGACCCGGACCCCTTACCATGAGGTTCCTCAATGATCTGGAGCTCCGCTGCCGCGCGCGCAGTGCTCTGAGGGACAGGGCAGGGCTGCGCGCGGCGGCAGGGTTCCGGATGAGCAGCGAGCGTCTTTCTCTCCCCACAGAGCCAAACACTGCCCCACAGGAGGGCGCAGCCCTGGCCCGCAGAGCACTGTGCGTGGCTGCATGGCTCATGGGGAAGGCGAGGAAGGGACCCGCGGCTTGCTGTGCTTCGCCCGGCACTCCCGCCCGGGAGTGCAAACTCTGCAGCTTGCTGCGTCGGCAGGATTTTTAATGGTACACTGGTGTCCCGGCAGGCCCCAGCGTGCCATTAAAAATTGGTTCACGTGCCACCTTTGGCACGCATGCCATAGGTTGCTGACCCCTGATGTAAACTGTTATGTAACTTTATAGTGTGAGTGGTATTATTATTTAGCATGGTTCAAAATCATCATAAGAAATTCTGCAAGCTGTTATATGCTCATGAACCCTTCACACATACAGAGTCTTCATGAAGTTACCAGAGCTCCATACAGCCACAAGGATCTGCCCCACACAGAAAAATGCACACATGGAAAAAGTGTTTTACTATCAACATAAAGTAACATAGCACAGAATGAATACAATGCTGTAATTTACTGATGGGACTCCACCAAAGTCTGGCATAAGAATTCAGCACTAGAGGTTTATAAATAACAGAAAAATAACAAGAGCTAATTCTACTTTATTCAATCCAGGGACATCAGTCATACGTTCAGTAACTCCTCATTTAACGTTGTCCCACTTAACATTGTTTCAATGTTACATCCCTGTTCAATTAGGGAACATGTTCGTTTAAAGTTGTGCAATGCTTCCTTATAACCTCGTTTTGCTGCCTGCTTGTAAGATTCTGTGGAAGAGCAGCGACTTTACAAGGGAGCACTGCACAAGTTCCACTTCTCCGCCTCCTCCCTCTCCCTCCCAGCGCTTCCCCCACCGCTTAGGACTTTCTGAGAGGGAGGGAGGGAGGGGCAGGAGCAGGGAAGTGCCATGTCTCCACTCCTCCCCTTCTCTCCCAGAAAGTCCTAAGCCCCACCAAGCAGCTGTTTAGCGGCGCTTAGAACTTGGGGGGGGGGGGAGGGATGTGGCGTGCTCCGGAGAGGAGGTGGAGTCGGGGTGGGAAGAGGTGGGCCTGGAGTGGAGCAGGGACAGGAAGAGGTGGGCTTGGAGCATTCCCGGCAAAATCTGAGCCTGTTCTCCAGCGAAGCAGCTGCTGCTGCTGCAAAGATGCTTCCTAGCGTCCTTGCCTGCAGCAGGCTGTGCCTGTCTGGGGTAAGCCAAGGGCACTTCCTAACCACAGTACAGTACACTACTGTACAGTACACAGTATAATGCCTTTTATCTGCCCCAAAAAAATTTCCTTTGAACCAAACCCCTCAGCATTTACATTAAATCTTATGGGACAATTGGATTAGTTTAACATTTTTTCACTTAAAGTTGCATTTTTCAGGAACATAACTACAACATTAAGTGAGTTACTGTACCTTTTATTTGAAATGTTAACTTATAATTCATGAATTTAGTATTCCTTTTCACCAACATCAGTCAAATCTAGTAAATTAGTATAAACACTGTCAGAGACATCAATGAAAATATTACCATCTTCTCTCCAAGTAGAGTTTTAACTGTAAGTGAGGACCAGCACTGAATACTGCCCATTCTGGACCCCTTGACAGGTGTAAGCGTGGGTTAATCTATAGGGGAAAGCACTACATTTTTTTCCAGCAGGCTGATTTAAGAAAAAAGGAAGGTATGCAGCAGCAGCTGTTTGAAATGTTATATTAAATTCCAGGGTAGCTGTAACCGATTGACAGAAAACATATGAGGTGATCAAAAATGTGCATAATAAATAGAATTTATCACATGAATATCACCACCCCATCAATTTTATGCACATACATACGCACACATAATATCATATATACATACACATACACACACGGACATTCATATAAAACTAAAAACATTTAATTTATTCCATGACAACAAATAGCAGCATGCAACAAACCTGGCACAAAGGAATTTCCATCCACCACAAATAAACCATTCTAGGCCTCTCTTTCTGTGAGAAACTCTGGCTCTTGGTAAAGTATGGTAATCACTTTCATCATTTTCAAAGCCTTCTTCCGACATCATTAGTGGCATTTCATCCAAATCATCTTCCACTTGGTACCTGCTGAAGTTAAATAAATAAGAGCACTAAACAAAGGTAGATTGTATAATAGTGGTATATTGACTGCCCATGACATTCTGAAGATTGGTCTTAAATCCAAGGGACATGTTTCAGATTTCACTATATCGGAGTTCTACAATAAAAAGTAATTTCAATCTTAGCATACGATGCATGTGTGTTCAACACACACACACAAATCAAGTGTGTGCCCTATTTTGGTTTGAGTTACACTATCTGTCTTGTAAAGAACATCTAACAATGGTCAGCAATCACCTTGGTTTTATAAACTGTTGCAGGCAGAATGTCTTATCCAGAGTTCGCTAAACACTGTATAAATATGCAGAGTTGCATAAATAAAAATGTTTAATACTTCAGACATCCAACTTCATACTTTCAAAGGCCAATTTAAAAATGTGTTATACTGTGTATTTTTTTATGTTCAACACTCCTGTCAACAGCATCAATTTAGTAGGTAAAAATTCAGAGGAAATGCAAATCGTGGCATTGAGTTATGTGTCAGTGTAGACTACAGTGTCAGAAAAGGTATTTCCTTATAATCTCATTAGCTGCTTTCCTGATGCACTTGAAAGAGCAGAAAGGGGTGTAAGTTAGAAGCACTTCATTAGCATGCAACTTATACTTCCATTGGTACCTTTGTCCCTGGCCCACAATTTCTACATACCATATCAATTCAGTATCATTACTTGTAGTAAACACACACATCTTATTTTAAGTCTTAAAAGTTTGCAAAGAAAAATAAAGTCGTTTTGCAATCGCCGGTGAATAGCAATAGACACCACTATGCTGTCCATCACAAAAGTACACTAAGCAGATTGTGATCCTTTCTTTAATAGGCATTGAATGACACAAAAAAGTTATACTAAGGCAGAACACTGACTCTTGTACCCAGATATCAAAGAGGTTTTGTACTTTGAAAGATTTTGCTCCACTTTCATTACCTTTTCATTGGTGTGAAAATATGAAGAAAAATAGTGTGACAAATTCCAAATTATAACTCAATCTTTTTTTGATTAATCTAATCCCTTGTTTTACAAAGTTGCCTTTATAAATTACAGTAATCAAATAACTAGATAATCGTCTTAAATACACAGACACTAGTAATTCTAACCAACATTAATCTCAGCCTTCAACATGTATGGTAGGAGTACACACAGTATATAATCAAAAGATATTGTAATTTCAAGCTAACAGGTCCCATGGATGTAAAGGCCAACAGAGATTGGATGAAGGAATGCTTACAAACTTCAGCTCTACCCTGATATAATGCTGTTCTTGGGAGCCACAAAATCTTACCGCATTATAGGTGAAACCACCTTATATCAAACTTGTTTTGATCCGCTGGAGTGCGCAGCCCCGCCCCCCAGGAGCACTGCTTTACCACGTTATAACAGAATTAGTGTTATACTGAGTCATGTTATATCGGGGTAGAGGTGTATAAGGCAAATTACCGTCAACTGCTTTAGCATCTTAAGTAGAAGTCAAACAACTACATTTGTAAACGATACTACTTGGCATTGTACGCTGATTTCACTGAAAAAAGTTAATTTGTAGTATTGAGTAGCCCTGAGCTACTGCACTTGGGAGTTAAAAATAATTCTAATCATACAGTAAGCATGAATAACTATTCATCATTGTAATTAAGTACTGAGTCTGGAGGGTCAAAATACCTAATAGTAGTTTCTGCTTAACTGAGTTACTTAGTGTTCAAATATCTACATGTTCTTCTAATAAAATTAAGATTAAGCAGACACAAATATGCACTCCAACATGATTTCTACAAGAACTTTAAACCAGTTTATTGTCACCTACCTTCATCCTATTCCTATCAATGAATATTTCTAGTGTGAGGGGAATAGAGAACTGAGATTAAAATGGAGACAGGGAAACAAAAAACAGTATCTCTGTACTCTTAGCATGGTACTTTTTTTTGTCTTTGGGTTGTTGTTTTCCCCCCTTCCAAATAAATGAACTTGAGAGAGAGAGAGAGCGCACAGAAAATTTCAGCCCAATATGCAGTAAAAAGAAGCAGTCAAGCACATAATCACAGCATTTCATATTCATTTAAGGTATGGTAGAAAGGAGAATGCCTAAAATATGCTTCAGCAACATTCTAATTGGAATACGCAGACATACTACTTTCCCCTCTCGTTCCCTTTTTCTTATATAGCATATAGTAGAGTATACAGCCATTATATAGTTCAATTCACTCTGTCATGTTTTTAAAAGATGATCTCTAAAGGACTTTTTTATGTTATTTTCAATTATCTTGGGCCTTTTTGCTTTTTTACACACACACACACACACACACACACACACTCGCATTATGCTGTCTCAGGATTTTCTTGTGAGCTTTAACACCTTAATTCAAGCCATATATTAAATCTTTAACAAAAGTTTTCTTTATCCAAAATGTCAGGTCACTGAATATAAAAGGTGTTAAATAACAACATCCAGATTCTCTGGAATGCTGAGTATCCACTATGCTCAGAAAAGATATGGGGAAGCCTATTACAGCTGACATTTTTAATGTGGATCTTGCTCTGAGGACTTGCTCCAGCACTCATTAGCTTGCAATGAGTCCCAAGGGACCATATACCAGCTGAGAATAGCCAAGCATAGCGCTACGGCCATGCCTTGATGTGACCTCCCTGCTCTTTACCATTAGGAGCAAGTGGAGTAACAAGCTGAGAGCTAACCCACAAAGGGGCAACTCTCAGCCCAAACCCAGCTGCTTTTCAATCCTTTTGTGCTGTTAAAGCTTTGGAAAGGGGCTATAACGCTACAGATTCCGGCTTAAAGATGTCAACACTGAGGATCTGTCTACACTACAAAGCTTTTAGCGACACGGCCATGTCGACACAGCCATGTCGCTAAAAGTCAGGCAGTGTAAATGCAGTTTGTCGGCACTTTTGCCAACAAACTACTTGCACCCCCTCAGAGCGGGGTTCGCATTGTCAACAGGAGTGTGCTCCTGCTGACAACGAACCGTTTACACTGCCACTTTCCGCGGCAAAACTTTCGTCTTTTGAGGAGCGGAGGGGCTTTTTTAAGCACCTGTGAACAACAAACGTTTTGTCATTCAGTTGGCAGTGTAGACAAAGCCTCAGTCTGACTAAGAGACCCTTCTACAAGTTTGCTCAACCTCCTTTGTTGTTTTTATGTTCCCATTTCACTAGTTTTTCAGACAGCTCAGAGAGGACCTGAAATTCTAATGGAGAAGAAAGCAAGCAACACAACACACAAACTTAAATCCTTTGTTAGCACAAGCCCAACTTTCCCATGCATGTTACTTTTAAGACTTAGATTATGATTTAATACTCTGATACTAAGCAATATACAAACCAAGGCTTCTAAACCACAATACAAGCCTTACTCAACCTATAGTAAAGAAAAACTACTGAAGAACCTTGCTACAATAGATATACAAGCCCTTTGTTTTAGGTTTTTATTTTGTTTGAAATTTCCCAGGAATGTATTATTTATTATTTTGAAAATTAAAAACTGGGTGAAAAATTAGTGACTAAATATAACCTCACAGTTTTCTGGGTAATTATTGGGGTTAATATTGGGGGGAAACAACTAAAAGAGAACAGTAAGCTTTGAGTATACTTTAAAAAGAGAATAAGAAGGAAGAAAGGTGAGAAACTATGGTCTGGGAATCCATAGTGGTGAATGAAATATTTGACGGTAGACATTCCATGAAATACTAACTGGCACACAGTACTATTATCTTCTGTTTCCAGCTGAAAAGTTTAATTTGGAATCAGCTAAAAATGTAATAGTTTACCATATAAGCAATTGCTATAGAGGACAGTTTTTTTGATTATCAATGGGAAATGAAGTGGTCTACACAATTAAAAACTGTAGGGAAGTTGTTCACAAGATGAATTAAGATGAGTCAAGATAACCGTTACAAAGTTTGAGAACCTCTTTTGAGAAGAAGAGCATGGCATGTGAGAAAAGTAGTAAAAAACTTTCCTATTCAGTTACTGGAATGGGATGAGTTGGAAAAGGGTTCAATTTTTGTGCTGAGTTTGCAACAAGATATTGTAGGAGCAAATGAAGATGAGATTCAACAGACGGAAGAGATGTCAAGCCTGGAGACCTACAAGTCATCAGGAGAAGCAGCAGTCACAGAATCAATGAGATTGCCCAGGAATGGACTGTAAAGCAGAAATATCCAAAGATAAAGACCTGAGTCAAACTAAAGTAGTAGGAAGAACCAACAACTGAAGGACCAGAGAAGCAACATGAAGTTAGCAGAGCAGGGAAATAGGGGAAATAGAGTTGCCTGGCAAAGAAGAAAGATGTTAAAGGGAAAGAAAAAAATCTGTATAATGAAGATAACCTGATGGGGATCCCCGTATTGTTTCCCGAGGCATTTGACGGCCCTGGGACAAGAGTAGAGGAAGTAAGTAAACGAAGTGTAAACAAAAACTGGGATGTGTTAGGACAAATGCATCATTTAAAGAGGACAGTGAAGGCATCGAGAGCAGAGTTATAAAAGAGACCATAGAATCAACCCAAGGAGATGGAGGTGGTGAAGTATCAGATAAGAAGTTGGATACAATGCAGGATTGGAGATCTAAGAAAGAATGCAAAATGGAGCAAGGGTAGTGGGCCATACTAAGATAGATGTGCAATGCAGGTAAAGAATCTAACTAAAGACAAGATAAACTGAGGAACTGTTCCAGACTGAGATGTCAGTAGAGAAGGTTTTGGAACAAACTTATATATTAAACAGTAAAGTCTCCAGGACTAGCTGGTATTCACCCAAGAGTTCTGAAGGAACTCAAATATGAAATTGCAGAACAATTAACTGTGCTATGTAATCCATCACTTAAATCAAGCTCTGTACCAAATGCCTGGAAGATAGTTAATGTAAACCAATTTTTAAGAAAAGGCTGCAGAAGTGAATCTGAGAATTATAGGCTGGTAATCCTAACTTCATTAGTAGGTAAACTGGTTGAAATTATAGGAAAGAACAGAATTATCATACACAGATGAAAACAATATGTTGGGGAAGAGATATCATGGCTTTTGTAAAGGGAAATCATGCCTCACGAATCTATTAGAATTCTTTGAGAGCATCAACAAGCATGTGAACAAGAGTGATCCAGTTGACACAGTGAACTTGGACTTACAGAAAGACTTTAACAACGTCCACTAAAGACTCTTAAGCAAAGTAAGCAGAGATAAAAGGACCCCTTCTTGTGGGTCGATAACCAGTTAAAAGATAGGAAACAAAGGGTAGAAATAAATGATTAGTGTTCACAATGGAAAGTGGTACATCAGTGTCTCCCAAGGACCTGTACTGGGATCTGTGGTGTTCAACATATTCATAAATGATCCGGAAAAGGCATAAAACAATGAGGAGGTAAAGTTTGCAGATGATACTACATTACTCAAAATAGTTAAGACCAAAGCTGACTGTGAAGAGTTACAAAGATCCCACAGTTAAGTGACTGGCCAACAAAATGGCAAATAAAATTCAATGTTAATAAATGCAAAGTAATGCACATTTGAAAACCTAATCCCAACTATATACACAAAACAATGGGGTCAAAATTAGCTATTACTACTCAAAAAAGGGATCTTGGCATCACTGTGGACAGTTCTCTGAAAACATCTGCTCAATGTGCAGCAGCATCAAAAAAGCTAAAAGGATGTTCAGAACCATTAGAAAAGTGATATGCAGATAATCTCATAATGCCACTCCTTGAATACTGCATGCAGTTCTGGTCGCCCCATCTCAAAAAATATATATTAGAATTGGAAAAAGTAGAGAGAAAGGCAACAAAAATGATTGGGAGTATGGAACAGTTTCTATATGAAGAGATATTACAAAGACTCACACTGTTCAGTTTAGAAAAGAGACTGGTGGGTAGGGTATGACAGAGGTCTATAAAATCATAAATGGTATGGAGGTGAGTATGGAAGCGTTATTTACCTCTTCACATAACATAAGAATGAGGGGTCCTCGATACAATTAACATGCAGAAAGTTTAAAATAAAAAAAGTAATTACGTCTTCATACAATGCACAGTAAACCTGCAGATTGTGTTGCCAGGGAAAGTTGGGAAGGTCAGCACTGTCAGATGATAGGATACTGGACTAGATGGACCACTGGTCTGACCCAGCATTCCCATTCTTACGTTCTTCGGATCAAAAGAGTGACTATGGAATTGAACTGGGTAATTGCTCCAGATTATGTATTCATGAATTTACAACTATAGCACAGCAGTTCGAAGATGAAGTTATGACTGGCAGGTCAAATGAAATGAGAAGCAGCAAAAGACAGCTCTGAAATGTGGAAGCAAGTCACCTAGGAACAAGAACACAACGTAATCACTGCATATCTGATCTGTCAGTCCTCATTCTCAAAGGAAACCTTCACAACTTTCAAAAGACAAGCCTGGGAGCTTAAATTCATAACTTTGCTAGACACAAAAGATCACAAAATGAACAGACACTGGATTTAAGCCTTATACAACAATCTATAACCCACCAGCAACCCTCCAGCTACCTTTCCCTGGAGGGGTCTTAACAGGCCACTTCACCTTGAATGGTCCCTTGAAATGTGCCCTAACTGCTTTTGCTAAACAATCTGTTTCACCCCGTATTTAGCGGTGACCCCTGGAGTACCTTTCCCACACCTGAAGAACTCTGAGCTATGCTTTGTCTACACTGGAACGTGAATGACAAAACTTATGTCATTCAGAGATGTGAAAAAAACACGCATCCCAAACAACAAAAGTTTTGCAGATGAAAAACACTGGTATGAACAGCGCTTTGCCATCAGGAGAGCTCTCCTGTCGACAAAGCTACCGACACTCATTGAGGGTGGAAGTTTTTTGTTGTTAGGAGAGCTCTCTCCTGCTGATAAACAGGGGCTACACTGTGCGCCTTTTAGTGGCACAGCTGTGTCGTTAAAAGGTGCATAGTATAGACACAGCCTACGCTTGAAAGCTTCTCTCTCTCTCTCACCAACAGACGTCGGTCCAACAAAAAAATATTACTTCACCCAATTTGTCTCTTTAATATGCTGGGACTGGAAAGGCTACAACGACATTACATACAACAGTATAAATAACCTGTCAGGCAGGCAGCCATTTTCAAACAGGATCAGCTCATATATGAAATGAAGTATAAAGGCTAATCTCAGTCAGGATACATCCTTAAATAGTCTGCATATGATAATTTTAAAAGATTTCTATATTATTTTTCCAACCTCTAAATGTTTATCTGACCCCATTGTGTTGAATATTTTCTTCTTTAATTTTTCCTTTGCTGTGAGAAAATCTCATAATAAAGAATTAACCAAAGAGAATTATGCGTGAGAGCCCAATTGCGGCAGAATAAGAAATACATGTATATGTACAGCTAGAAATCAAAGCTGCTCTTGTGAATGTGGTAATATTTACAGAAAAAACTGATGGCTTAATCATACTTACTTTTTTATTTAGAAGTATTATACCATCATATTGCAAGTAAATATTTTCTTTAAAAAAATCAGTTTCCATCTAGCTTTGCACTTTTAAATATTCAGCTTCATTGCATAGTGAAGATAATGAGTAGAAGCATCACGTTTAGTAACCTTGATTTCAAAATGCAGCCTTTGAACTGGCAAGCAATTTACTCCATTTCAAAAGCAATTTTCTTATTGTGTTAGAAAATTTTACTTCAGCATTTTAAAACAATAAGATGATGAATAATGGATTTTTCATAGCCAATATAAGGACAAAAATCTCTATTTCTTTGTTACCTAGTTTCTTGCACACTTAATTGCCTGTAGTTCTGATTCTCCTTGACTGACAAACCAATTAAGTATAATCCTAGAAACTTTTATTAAAATAGGGAAGAACTGAAAGCACCATGAACAAAGAAGCCAGAATGTAAGACATCAAAACTCACAGTACAGATGCTACTAAACCAGATATAGAAAAGTATTTTGACAAAAATATGGCTTCCTAAGGAAAAAAGAACTTTAATATTAACCAATTTTCAAAAAAACCTTATTACTGTAAGGAGTATCACTGAAATAGATTTAAGTGAAAGAAAACAGTATAATAAATACTTTTAAATTAACTTTTAATATAAACATCTAGTATGAAAATTACACCTGTTTCTCTGCATTGCCTATATCTATATACCCTTCCAACTTTGATGGCTCATACTATTTTTTTTTAGCAAATTATTGCTTTCAGTGAGCACATTAAGTTTCAATTGCATATTACATCTACTACTGAAATCATATCTACATAACAAAAATCCACAGTCCCTTCTTTGAATCAATCGTGAAATAAAAAAGTATATTCAGCAAAATGTAGCTCAATATAGACAGAGGAAACAGGCCACACATCCCTTTGGTAAATTCCATCCCTTTCCCAATATTGCTATGGGTCCTAACCCAAGGAAAAGAGTCACAGCTTCTGGGGATAATCACAGCTGCATAGTTCGTTCATGGACAGCATCAACTCAACTTGCAAGAAGAAAAAGGCCAAAACACAAAAAAAAAAACAGAGGAGGAGTTGTTTAGCACATCCCTCAACATCACTCCCTTATCATTCCTATTATGGAAGCGCATAGAAGCCACAAGCAGTACAGGAGCATTGTGTTGGGCACTTCACAAATGTACCAATAAAAGACAGACAGTCAGTCCTGCTCCCCTGATAAGTTTACAGAGTAAATTTCCTTAAATCCAAAGTCCAATGACCATATTGCACATGCCAAAATCCACTTTAATTAGCCATATTTCATGGAGAGGATGAGATGAGAAGCACTTCTCTGAGGATATGCAGTCAAAGAATCAACTGTGTGCTTAGCAAAACCATATATTGTTAGGGGCTTTGGTTTTGTTTTATGTCATGAGTTATCAGTTTGCATTACCATGTCAAAAATGTGTTAAAAACAGAAACTGCTGTTCATCTACTAACACACCTATGTATGTACAACTCATTTTCCCATCTCTGAAGATATTTATTGACATATCAAGTGGTACCATGATACAGATTTTTCTTTAAAAGAAACAACCTGAGAAAATAGATAAGATACTTATAACCTATTTCAGAGCATCTGCTGAATCTCTAAGAGGCCTGAGATCTTCCCCATACGCCTTATTTTTTTACATCCCCATCCTTACACTGCACTAACATGTTGGCTGAAGTGAAATGGACAGGATTCCTTTGCAGCACATTAATACCATATTTATGGGGGAAATGGGCAAGGATAAGGGAAATGGATGCAGATCATGCATCAATCCCTCTCGTAGATGCACACACTGCCTCTAAAATCTCTTGTTCCCTACAGGCTCAAAGCACAAGATACATGCTTTTTTATCTCTTCCTCCCACTATGAGGCCTGAAATAATATACCATAAAAGCTGGCATGACATTATGTACAGAAAAAGTGATAGCATCATTTTTTACAGGTTTTTATTAGAACCAGTCAAAATAGGAATTTCCACAGGAAACGTCTGTTTTCAACTACAAACCAAAAAACTGAAAAGCTTTTTAGCAACTAAAGACTGAAGAATTTAGCTGCTCAGGTGAACATTGCCAGTGTGACAGATATAGTAATTTCCTGCAATATTCTGGACAAACCCTACTGAAATAAGTTAAGCCTTACTGAATTTTATGTATTTTAGGAGTTTATTGTATTAAAAAATGCTAACGATTTGTATTATTGTGGAATGGTAACATCTGGGAGGAGACCTGACTAATGTAAAACCCTGAGAAATGTCATGAGCTTCCAAGGATTTTTTGAAACAATGTAAGGTTTTTAAAGTTAAGTGCGTTTCCCAGGAAGTCTCTAGGGAGACATGAATGTAAATATCAGCTCCTCCAAGTATGCAAGAACTCAGGCTTTGAAACTTTAAAAGGAGGAGGGGACATTTTGTTTGCTGATTACATGAAGACAGATCAAAAACACCCAAACTAGATGAAAGTGATTCATGGCTTCATGGGTATTCTTGTTCCGAGCCAAAGCAGTTACAACTTGTAACTGCTAAAAACTCCCTTAGTGGAGTATGAAGGTTGCTCAACTGGTCAGAACTCTTTCTGAAGTTGGGGGGTGACCTCTAGTAATATTAGAGTGTAGGGAGGTTCTCTTATTGTTTTTAATGTTTTCTCCGTAATGCCTCTACTTTAATAAATGTGCGTGCTTAGAAAGAGCTCTGTGATAACTTAATAGCTGTGGCACTTACTCTGTTTATAGCTTAGGAGAAAAACAGAGCAGGCCTGTTTAGGCAATTTGACTTTGCTAGGGATAACAGCGTAGATAAAGAACTGTGCAGCCTGGGAATACCCTAGTCAGGAAGGAACATGTCTCCACCCACGAGACGTGATGGCTGGGGAATCAGAAGTTTGAAAGTGGGTGCCCTCACTGAACCATAGAGGGGAAATACAGGTGCAGTTTCCATGAATTGTATCAGTAAAATAAGAACACAACATAAGGGCACCAGGAAAGACCCTTCTCTCTTCTACTGCCTGGTAATATTTCTGTGCACTTCATAGCTCTCGTTGCTGAGCAAGGTACCACACCCTCTATCTTTGAAGGATGGCAAATATAATTTCTCCCATTTTATAGATGTGATACCTAAGAGGTTGCACAAAGTCACTTATGAAATGCTGAGAATAGAACCCAGGGACCAAAGCGTATGCAGTGCCTCTCAGAAGACTGGTGTAGTAGGGGAGAAGAAAAGGCAGCTTTAAGCCATGTTTGTCTGTCTTAAAATCTGGGCTACTCCAGAGACTGGCATGGCTCCCAGTCTAAATTAGATTCATAGATTCCAAGGCCAGAAGGGATCATAGTAATTATCTAGTCTAATCTCCTGTATAATATAGGCCATAGAATTGTCCCAAAATAATTCCTAGAGCATATCTTTTCGAAAAATATCCAAAACCCATCATCTACTCTAATTTAGGGAACCTTTTATGACTGCTAACAGGCTTCCATTCAGCCCAGAATTTCCAGAGCACTGTGTGTTATGGCCAGTCCTCCTCCAGTCCCTCACAAGTCTCTTCTACCACTGACACACCCCAACACCAGGAACTGCAAGGGGTAGCAGACAAGGGATATATGTACACCAGTCCTATAATGCCACTGAACTGTGGGAATTCTCCTGGGGGCAGTTCTGTGGTATACAGGAACTGTACAATGAACAGAAGTTGCATGAAGAGGTTTTAGTAGGGATTAGAAAGCGACCACAGGTTTCTAATATGACAGACCCAAATTTCATCCGTTTAGCCACACTCCCTTTCAGAACAAACATGCCAAATCTATGCATTCAGCTATGCTGTCTAACCACTAGACACCACACCTGCCATTCCAGGAAGAGAAACCAATATTCCTGGTTCCTAATATCCTCTGCTATCCAATAAGTAGTTGTATAAAATGTGTTGCATCCTCATTTGGCAGCTACTCCACATGAAGCATACAAAAGCTACCACCAACGTTAGCTCAAGGTTAGTGTTGCAGATCTAAAGGTCCCCGGTTTCAACCTTGCTGGTATGACCCAAGGTGGGGAAGGAATGGAAATTCCACCGGACAAAATTTGGTTTATCAGCTTGCTTTTTTTATGCATACACACACACACACACACACACACACACACACACAGAGTAAAAGAATGCTATTTCTGCAAAATCCTGAAGCATTCAAAATTTAGGAAATACCAGTATTAACATTTCACATTTGTGCATATACATTATGACAGTCTTCTTGTTTGATTGAGGGGTATGGATCAGCATTTGCATTGCAATCCCCATCAGTACCCAGCATGGACTGGGGAAGCTAATGATCCAACTAGCGGACCAAATTCGGTGATTAATCCTGGTCACATGTCACTTGAGGCACATTGTACATACACTAAGAAGAAGATTACCTGATTGCATATAACTGCATTTCAAGACCCCCGGCCTCATTCTGTGCACTGAATGGACAACGAGTAAGTTAGAAGCTTGCAAGAAGAGAATGGACTCTTGTCTTTATGGCATTAGATTGAGCCCCAGGAAAGAAACACTTTGTCATAGAATCATAGAACTGGAAGGGACCTCGAGAGGTCATCTAGTCCAGACCCCAGCACTCAAGGCCTGGTCTACACTATGAGTTTAGGTTGAATTTAGCAGCATTAAATCGAATTAACCCTGCACCCATCCACACAACAAAGCCATTTTTATTGACATAAAGGGCTCCTAAAATCGATTGCTGTACTCCTCCCCGATGAGAATAGCGCTGAAATTGACAGTGTCAGTTTGAATTAGGGTTAGTGTGGACACAATTCGACGGTATTGGCCTCCAGGAGCTATCCCACAGTGGACCATTGTGACCGCTCTGGACAGCAATCTGAACTCAGATGCATTGACCAGGTAGACAGGAAAAGTCCTGGGAACTTTTGAATTTCATTTTCTGTTTGCCCAGTGTGGAGAGCTCATCAGCACATGCAGCCCCAGAATCGAAAAAGAGCTTCAGCATGGACCCTATGGGAGGAACTGGATCTGATTGCTGTATGGAGAGATGAATCCATGCTACCAGAACTCAGTTCCAAAAGACGGAATGCCCAAACATTTGAAAAAATCTCCAAGGCCATGATGGACAGAGGCCAGAACAGGGACTCAACACAGTGCTACGTGAAACTTAAGGAGCTGAAACAAACGTACCAGAAAACCAAAGAATCAAACAGATGCTCCAGGACAGAGCCACAGACATGCCACTTCTACACTGAGCTGCAAGTAATTCTAGAGGGGGCCAACTACTCCACTCCTGTCTGTGGACTCCGATGGGATACTCTCAATTGCCATGCTTGAGGATTTTGCGGACGGGGAAGATGAGGAGGAGGAGGAGGATGACGAGGTTGAGGAGAGCACACAGCACACCGTTCTCCCCGACAGCCAGGATCTTTTTCTCACCCTGACTGAAATACCCTCCCATCCCTCCCAAGGCAGTATCCCGGGCCATGAAGCCGTAGAAGGGATCTCTGGTAAGTGTACCTTTGTAAATATAAAACATGTTTTAAAAGCAAGCATTTTTTAATGATTAATTTGCCCTGAGGACTTGGGATGCATTTGTGGCCAGTACAGCTACTGGAAAAATCTGTTAACGTGTCTGGGGATGGAGCGGAAATCCTCCAGGGACATCTCCATGAAGCTCTCCTAGAGGTACTCTAAAAGCCTTTGCAGAAGGTTTCTGGAGAGAGCAGCCTTATTTCGTCCTCCATGGTAGGACACTTTACCACGCCATGCTAGTAGCAAGTAATCTTATATCATTGCATGACAAAGCCTGGCAGGTATGGTCCTGGTGTTTGCTAGCATTCAAGCAACATCTGTTCTTTATCTCTCTGTGTTATCCTCAGGAGAGTGATATCATTCATGGTACCCTAGTTGAAATACGAGAATTTAATTAAGGGACATTCATAGGTGGCCGTTCCTACTGGGCTGTTTGCCTGTGGCTGAAAAGAAATCCTCCCCGCAGTTAGCCATGTGGTGCAAGGAGCCACTGGCGCTGAGCTGTTCGCGTTTGGCTAGCAGGGATCTTCCCTGATACCAGCCAAGCGGTAAGGTGAAGGGAGGGTTAAAGCAGTCATCCCAGTGAAAAGGATGGGGGGAGGGGGTAATTTGGTTTCTGCTGCTGCACGTTAACACAAAAACCACAGCCCTAAATGGACAACTCAGTGGGCTTTGCTTGATATAGGAAAGGAGGGCGCTGCTGTTATGAAACCGAAAGACTATGGCTTACCATGGCCACCTGCAAGCCGAATTCTGTTGCCCAGCGTGTTTGATCTCTAACACCAAAGCTGACTGCACTCAATATAAGATGCAAAAAATGACCTTGTATCAAAATCACGTGCTATGTAATGTGAACAGTGTTGTTGACCATGAAAGAGTATACCCATTATTCTGTAAAACGTATCTTTTTAAATACTTCTCTCCCTTTTTTCCCCTCCCGCAGCTGCAAATGTTTCAAGCCTCTCTCCTTTGCCCCAAAGACTCTCTCAGATAAGGCGGCGAAAAAAAAGCACACACAATGAAATGTTCTCTGAGCTCATGCAGGAGTCCCGCACTGAAAGAGTTCAGCAGAAAGTGTGGAAGGACGCAATAGCACAGGACAGGAAAGCGGCCAGTGAACATGAGAAGAGGTGGCGGCAGGAAGATCAGAGGAGGCAGGATGCAACGCTGGGGTTACTGCGGGAACAAACAAACATGATCCGGCATCTGGTGGAGGTTCAGGAATGTCAGCTGGAGAGACTGCCACTGCAGCTTCTGTTTAACCACCCTCCCTCCTCCCCAAGTTCCATAGCCGCCTTCTCACCCAGTCACCCAAGAATGTGGGGGAGAGGGGAGGCTCCGGGCACCCAACCACCCAACCCCAGTGAACAGAAGGCTGTCATTCAACAAGTTTTGAAGTGGCCTTTTCCTTCCCTCCTCCCACACCCCATCCAGGCTACCTTGTGAGTTATCTCCCTATTTTTATAATCAATTAATAAAGAATACATGGTTTTTAAACAATAGTGACTGTCACACGGTACCTTGGCCAGTCATGAAACTGGTTTTCAAAGCTTCTCTGATGTGCAGCACTTCATGATGTGCTCTTCTAATCGCCCTGGTGTCTGGCTGCATGTAATCAGAGGCCAGGCGATTTCCCTCAACCCCACCATAAATATCTCCCCCTTACTCTCACACAGACTGTGGAGCACACAGCAAGCAGCAATAACAATGGGGATACTGGTTTCGCTAGGTCTGAGCGAGTCAGTAAACTGCACCAGTGACCCTTCAAACGTTCAAATGCACACTCTACCACCATTCTGCACTTGCTCAGCCTATAGTTGAACAGCTCCTTACTACAGTCCAGGGTGCCTGTGTACGGCTTCATGAGCCAGGGCATTACGAGGTAGGCTGGGTCCCCAAGGATAACTATAGGCATTTTAACATCCCTCACAGTTATTTTCTGGTCTGGGAAGTAAATCCCTTCCTGAAGGCATTTAAACAGACCAGAGCTCCTGAAGATGCGAGCGTCATGAACCTTTCCCGGCCATCCCACGCTGATGTTGGTGAAACGTCCCTTGGGATCCACTAGTGCTTGCAGCACCATTGAAAAGTACCTCTTGCAGTTTATGTACTGGCTGCCTTGGTGGTCCAGCCCCAAGATAGGGATATGTGTTCCGTCTATCGCACCACCACAGTTAGGGAATCCCACTGCAGCAAAGCCATCTACTATGACCTGCACGTTTCCCAGAGTCACTACCTTTGATAACAGCAGCTTAGTGATTGCGTTGGCTACTTGCATGATAGCAACCCCCATAGTAGATTTGCCCACTCCAAACTGATTGCCAACTGACCCATAACTGTTTGGCATTGGAAGCTTCCAGAGGGCTATAGCCACTCGCTTGTGAACTGTGAGACCTGCTCTCATCTTGGTATCCTTGCGGTTCAGGGCAGGAGAAAGCAAGTCACAAAGTTCCATGAAAGTGCCCTCACACATACAAAAGTTTCGGAGCCACTGGGAATCATCCCAGACCTGCAACACTATACAGTCCCACCAGCTGTGCTTGTTTCCCGGGCCCAGAATCAGCATTCCACGGCATGAACCCGCCCCATTAACACCATGATGTCCACATTGCTGGGGCCCGCACTTTAAGAGAAGTCTGTGTCCATGTCCTCATCCCTTGTCACCGCGCTGCCGTTACATCCTCACCTGGTTTTTCAGCTTCTGGTTCTGCATAAACTGCACGATAATGCATGAGGTGTTTACAATGCTCATAACTGCCGCAGTGAGATGAAATAGCTCCTTGCTTGTCATGCTATGGTGTCTGCTCGGTCAATTCAGGTGAAATGATTGTCTGCCGTTGCTTTCACGGAGGGAGGGTTGACTGACGACATTTACCCATAACAACCCATGACAAAATTTTGGCCCTATCAGGCATTGGGAGCTTGACCCAGAATTCCAATAAGCAGCAGGGACTGCGGGAACTGTGGGATAGCTACCACAGTGCACTTCTCAGAATGTCGATGCTTGCCATGGTACTATGGACGCACAGCAACGAATTAATGTGCTTAATGTGGACGCATGCACTCGACTTTATACAATCTGTTCCCAAAAAATCAACTTCTGTAAAGTTGGAGTAATTTCATAGTGTAGAAATACCCTAAGTATTTATCTTAGTTCTACCTCAGACTTCACAGTAATACTGGGCTAGATTAACAGAATGCTTCCTCCAGCGGACAGAACTAAAGTAGAACTTGGGGATTGTGCTGCATGGCTGTTTCATTGCTTTGTAGACTTCCAGTCTCCAACTGGGCTCTAGGATCCTGCAAGGTGGGGGGTGAAAAGTGAGAATGCAGAAAGGTATCTGTGCAACATGCATTTTTTCACACCAGGCTGCAACCACATCATTTCCTCTCCTGTACAGTCTCTTCCTGCAGTTTTGGTTGCATTTCACTCTTGTCCACCTTTAATGTTCTTTTAAATAGAAAACATCAGTACCTTATTAAAATAAAGATTTTATTGTCACAAAAATCAGGAAATTCAAAGTTGAAGTTCCCATGTTAACTTTAACTCTGCTCCCTTATGCATTCATATCACAACAGAATTTTTCATTACATAATATAACATATCACATATTAGTCAGCCAATACAATAAAATGGAAAGTAATAGCTCTTTCCATTACTGTACATGAATCAACATGGCACATTATTACTACAAATGCCATTAAGGTGAATTTTAACACTGTTTCACCAATAAGACTGAGTAAATTGAATTGCTACTAGAATTTCACAGGTAAGTCAGAGATGCCTTGTTTTTCCAACAAAAATACACCATCTTGATCAAATACAAGATAGCAGGTTAATTCCTGTCATGCAGAACTAAAGGCTCATCCTCCCAGCAGTCATCTACTGGGTTCTCATCTCAAGGCATGGGGCTTCCACCACTTCCTTGAAAATTTTAAAACCCGAACTGGCCAATATACTGAAAAGAAGAACTTTGAACAGGCAGAGTAATGAATAAGTCTTCTCCCAATGCTAATTATTAATTATGATTCATCCATTGATGCTGCAACCATGCCCTTTACGAACTCTTCAGGTGCAGTTCCCTATCAACCAGCTATGCAAATATTCAATCATTTTATTCTAGTAAGTAATTCTAATACTTCCTTTTAACAATATAAATGACAGATATAGTATAAAATTGAAGGTCACCCTGTAACGGGGGTTCTTTGAGATGGACACTACATATTTCAAGTTCTTGGGGATGTGCTAGCCAAGCAGCTTGAACAGTAGAATGCTTTGTAGCAGTGCCTGGTGTGGTCTCACATGCATCTCTCTCTACCCCTGAACATTTCAACGGCTAGATTATAAAAGGAGAAGCATGTGTGCCTCAGTTCCTTCCACCCCCTTCTTAGGTCTGAGACTAAAATTAGAACTCTGAGGAGTGTAAATGCACAAAGTCCCTCTCAATGAACTCCACTTTTAGATAAGTACTTTAATTTCTATTTTGAGTAGCCTTACACAGTCACATTCTTGGGACTGTTTGCTAGGCAGTACTGCTAAATGAATAAGGTGGGACATGGAGTCCTAATTAAACAGTGACTGGAACACTGCCCTACCAAACTGCACATTGCTCCAGATGCTAAATCATGAATAATTTTTAGTGAATGTGGAGTACAATTCCATGTAATAGCACTGCAGATCTGAATGAGTATATACTATATTCATGCCATAGAAGCTGCCTTAGCCCTAGTGGAATGTGACTAGTTTGTAGCTTTCTTCAATAAATAGTCTAACCCAGGGGTCAGCAACCTTTCAGAAGTGGCGTGTTGAGTCTTCATTTATTCACTCTGATTTAAAGTTCTGCGTACCTGTAACATATTTTAAATGTTTTTTAGAAGGTCTCTCTATAAGTCTATATATTATATAAACAAACTAGTGTATTGTAAAATAAATAAGGTTTTCAAAATGTTTAAGAAGTTTCATTTAAAATTAAATTAACATGTTGATCATAAGCTGCAAGCCTGCTCAGCCCACTGCTGGTCTGGGGTTCTGTTCACCTAGGCCAGCAGCAGGCTGAGCAGGTTCTGCAGCCGGGACCCCGGCTGGCAAGGGGCTGGCAGCCAGAACCCCATACCAGCAGTAGGCTGTGCGAGGCCGGCAGCTGGGACCCCAGACCAGAAGTGGGCTGAGTGGCTCAGCTCACTGCCACTCAGGGGTTCCATCCGCCGGCTCCTGCCAGTCGGGATCCCAGCTGCCGGATTCGCTCAGCCCACTGCCGGTCTGGGGTCCCGGCCCTGCCCACATACAGTGGGTACCTACCTTCTCCCTGGTTCTGGTCCATTTTCTTCCTCTCTCTGCACTGAGCTGAAGATGGGAGTGCACTGAGCACAGGGCTGAGGTGAAGGGTCTGGCCAGGAGCTAAAATGAAGAAGGGGGCTCAGGAGGTTCGGGTGTGGGGCACTTACATGGGCAGCTCCCATTTGATGTGAGGGGTGCAGGAGCTCCCATTTGGTGCTCAGAGTGCAGGTGGTGATATAGGGGGTGCATGGGCTCCTTGAGGTCTTCTCTGGCCGCTGGGGATGTGGACGGGGGTCGGCGGGCTGGCAAAGAGTGTCAGGCTTGGTCTGGTTAGGAGGCGAGGCTGGGGTGTGTATGAGGGGTACAGGCTCGGGGTCGTGGCCATGGGGCGCGAGCGGTGCGGGTGGTCTCGCTTGCCAGTCGGTGCCGAGGGGGGGGAGGTCTGCTCAGTGGCTCAGGCAGAGGCAGTGGAGCCCCCCTCAGAACCTACCCCACACTCGGCCTCCCTGACTATCTCTCTCTCTCCCTCTTCTGGACCATGGCGGATAGCCGCGGATGCCTCTATCCCCTTTCCTGCTCCTATCTCTAAACTGCCCCTGCAGTGACCACTGATTCCCTGACTCCCCGACTGCTTATCCACACTCCCCCCTCTGATCCCCGTGACTCCTGCCTATCCAACTGCACCCCAGCTCCTGACACGACCCCCAGAACTCCAAAACGGCCCTACAATCCCACCTGCTCCCTGCTGCCCCATCCTCTCTCCACTAGCTCTCCTGTCTGACAGGAACCCTCAGAACTCCCACTCATTCAACCCCCACAGCTCCTTGTCCCCTGACCACCTCCTCAGAGACCCCCCCATCTCCCGTGCTTCCCCCCAGACCCTCCTGGTGCCTCCCATAGTCCACCTCGCTGTCCTAGACTCCTCACCCCACCCCCTGACAATCACCCCGGGACTCCCATGCCCCACCAACCACATGACTGAACCCTTCCTCCAGAGACACCTTCCGCCAGATGATTCCACCCCCATCACACCCCTATCCTGCCCATTTGTCGTATATCCGACTGCGATCCCCCCCATCCCCTTAATCCAACTCATCCCCAGTCGCACTGGACCCGATCTTTACCTGAGGCTCATCCATGAGCCATCACATTCCCTCCGCCGCCACTTGCCCCACCCTCTCAGATGTGCTGTGCTTGATGCCGGTGCGCAGGTCTGGCCGGTGCAGGAAGTATGTTCTGCCTCCTCGAGCCAAAACTTACCCCGCAGGATCACGCCAGCCAGCCCTGGTCCCAGTTCTCTATCTGATGCGCTCTCCTCCCTCTTCCTCGTGTGCTGTGTGTTGCGATCTGTTTCTCATCTTTGTGCACTGTATCATCATAACTTCGTGTATGGTTATGATCTAATATTTAACTCAGGTCGCCTTCCAGAGAATTTACATCTGGGCAGCAGGCTCCAGCAGGAGAGGCAGGCGAGGGGTCGCTTGCTGCTCAGTCCCGGGCGCTCTCGGTCGGCGCGGGACCCTGCAACCTTGCCACACTGGAGAGTGGGTGCCACTGACCCAACCCCATGCACGATGCCTAATGCTTCTGCACCCCTCCCCCAGGCAGCGGAGCCAGGAGGAGAGCGGGCCGGGATGGCAAGATGTTTAATGGCACACTGGATCCCAGGCAGGCTGCAGCATGCCATTAAAAACGGCTCAGTGCATCTTTGGCACGCGTGCCATAGGTTGTAACTGATCCTAACAAACAGTCCAGAGAGACTCCATTTAGAGAGACTGACATAGTCCTCGCTCCTCATATCTGCATATAGATCCCATTAACAATATGG
>NC_133770.1:193809136-193870581 GCF_003597395.2 Chelonoidis abingdonii
CCCTGACGTCCTGACCCCTATCCACCTCCCACCCCCTGACAAACCCCGGACTCCCATGCCCCATCCAACCCCCCCTGCTCCCTGACTGCCCCCTTCAGAGACTCCCCTTTCCCTAACCACCCCGCCCAGGATCCCACCCCCATCCAACCCACCATGCCCTTTGTCCCGACTGCCCCCACCCCTTATCCAACTCCCCCAGCCCTGGACCCCTTACCATGAGGCTCCAAGCAGAGCCAAATACACTGCCCACCGGGAGCACTCTGCCCCACCTCTCAGAGTGCTGTGCGTGCGGTGGCAGGTCTCCGGTTGAGCAGGGAGCATGTCTGCCTCCCCGCGGAGCCAAACACTTCCCCGCAGGATCACGCAGCCCCGGTCCCCAGAGCACTGCACGCGCGGCAGCAGGGCTCCAGCAGGAGGAAGGCAGGGGAGGGGTCAGAGGCTTGCTGCTCAGCCGGGCGCTCCGGCCCAGGAGCGCGGACCCTGCAACTTGCCACACTGGGAGAGTGGGGCCACTTGACCACCCCATGCACATGCCTATGCTTCTGCACCCTGCCCCCAGGAGAGCGGAAGGCAGAGGAGAGCGGGCCGGGATGGGCAAGATTTTTAATGGCACACTGGAATCCCAGCAGGCTGCAGCATGCCATTAAAAATCGGCTCACGTGCCATCTTTGGCACGCGTGCCATAGGTTGTCAACCCCTGAGTTAAAACAACAGTCCTTAGAGAGACTCCATTTAAGAGCAGACACAAGCTGTCCTGGAGAATAAACATACCATTAGCCAAGAGACTATTATCTTTGCTCTGTCTGTTCTGGAGACAGGAGTGAAAGTCAGACCCACCCCACAAAACCAATCAGCAACTTTGTTTAAAAGCCATCCTGGTCTAGAGATGGAAGTGCAGGGAGAAATTAGAAATAAAGAAAACATTATATAATGGATGGAAAAAGATGAAACAGATGGAGCTGGCACACAACAGAAATTAGAAACTATAAAGCACAGAAAATTTATAAGAGGAGCTGAAAACATCAGGGGGGAAAATCTACGGCTGGCAGAACCAAAGGGAGGGAGCGGGGGTGGGAGAGGAGGGGGAAGAGAGATAGAGTGTGTGTGTGTGTGGTTTAAGTATAATCAGGAATGAAAGCAATCCTAAAAATGGTATGGACCAGTACTAGACACAGAAGGTTACATTAGTAATAATGCAGAAAAAGAGTTTTCAATGCATAATACTATTCTGTACTTGGAAAGAGGAAGGATGATGTGTTAATACTGCATAATCAACTACTTTCCAGCCCACTAGTAACTAAGGAGGATTTTAAGCAATATCTAGGGATAAACATTTTTAAATCAGCAGGTCCTGATAACTTGCACTCAAGAGTCCTACAAGAGTTGGCTGAGGAGATCTCTAGCCAGCTAAAAATCTTTTAAAAAATCTTGGAATACTTAGGAAATTCCAAAAGACTAGAAGAGTGCTAATGTTTTCCTAGTATTTTACAAGGGCAAGGGAGATGATCTGGGTAATTATAGGGTGGTTAGTGACATCAATCTCTTGCAAAATAATGAAAAACTTGATACATTATTCAATTAACAAAGAATTAAAAGGAGATAATATCATTAACATCAGTAAAAATGATTTTATGGAAAATAGGTCGCCAAACAAACCTGATGGGATTTCAAACTTGCCTGATAAAAGCAATTGTGTACATATAACATATTTGGACTTTTTATTTTATTTTTTTAAGGCATTTGACTTAGTACCATACAACATTTCAATTATAAAACCAGCCCTATACAACATAAATAAAACACACATTGAATTGATCAAGAACCAGTATAACTCAAACAGTAGTTGTCAATAGGGAACTATCATTGAATGCAGGTGTTTTCTACCAGGGTTCCACAGGGATGAATTCTAGACCCAACACTACTCAATATTTTTGTCAATGATCGCAAAGCAAATACAAAACTGCTACTGATAAATACAGATGACACAAAGATTGTTACAGTTGTAGATGATAACTACACAGAGCTATCTGGATAGTTTGGTAAGTGGAACCCGTTCAAATAAAACGCTATGTAATACAGCCAAATGCAAGGTCATATTTAGGAGCAAAGAATACAGGGCATCTCTGCAGAATGGGAAATGTATCCTGGAAACGGGCGCCTCCAGGCCCCAGCACGCCAAGCATGTGCTTGGGGCGGCAAGCCACAGGGGGCGCTCTGCCAGTGCCGCGAGGGCGGCAGGCAGGCTGCCTTCGGCAGTTTGCCTGCAGAGGGTCCGCTGGTCCCACGGCTTCGGTGGACCTCCCACAGGCAAAGCTGCGGGACCAGCGGACTCTCCACAGGCAAACCGCTGGAGGCAGCCTCCCTGCCATGCTTGGGCAGCAAAATCCCTAGAGCCGCCCCTGCCTGGAAAGCACTTACTCTGAAAAAGATTTCGGAGTCATAGCATACAAATAACTGAAGAGGAGCTCCTAATACAATGTTGTGCCAAAAAGGACTAACGCAATCATTGGCTATATAAAGGGAGCAGTAGCAAGGTGAATGCAAAGTAATACACATTGGAAAACATAATCCCAACTACACCGCTACCTCGATAAAACGCCAGTCGATATAATACGAATTTGGATATAACACGGTAAAGCAGTGCTCTGGGGGGTGGGGTTGCGCACTCGGGTGGATCAAATCAAGTTCAATAAAACACGGTTTCACCTATAACACGGTAAGATTTTTTGGCTCCCAAGGACAGCATTATATCAAGGTAGAGGTGTATACATATAAAATGATGGGGTCTAAATTAGCTGTTACCATTCAAGAAAGATCTTGGGAGTCATTGTGGATAATTCTCTGAAAACATTCACTCAATCTGCAACGGCAGTCAAAAAAGTGAACAGAATGTTGAGCATCACTAAGAAAGCGATAGATAAGACAACAGAAAATATCATACTGCCTCTATATAAATCCATGGTATACCCACATCTTGAATACTGTGTGCAAGATGTGGTCATCCCAAAAAAGGTATATTGTTATTGGACAAGGTTCATAAAAGGGCAACAAAAAATATTAGGGATATGGAACAACTTCTGTATGAATAGAGATTAACAAGACTGGGACTTTTCAGCTTTGAAAAGAGACAACTAAGGAGGGATATGACTGAGGTCTATAAAAACGCGACTGATGTGGAGAAAGTAAATAAGGAGGTGTTATTTACTCCTCAAAACACAAGAACTAGGGGTCACCAAATGAAATTAATAGACAGCAGGTTTAAAACAAACAAAAGGAAGTATTTTTTTTTTAACACAACGCACTTGTCTGTGGAACTCCTTGCCAGAGGATGTTGCGAAGGCTAAGACTATAATAGAGTTCAAAAAAGAACTAGGTAAATTCAGGAAGGATAGGCCCATCAATGGCTATTAGCCAGGACAGGCAGGGATGGTTTGTTAGAAGCTGGGAATGGGCAACCGGGGATGGATTCTGTTCATTCTCTCTGGGGCACCTGGCATTGGCCACTGTAGGAAGACAGGATACCGGGCTAGATGGACCTTTGGTCTGACGCAGTATGGACGTTCTTACGTTCTACCTCTGTATAATATATTGGTGAGACTAATACTGGACTACTGCATCCAGTTCTTGTGCCCACTTCTTAAACAATATTGAAAAATTTGAGGGGGTCGAAAGAAAAGCCATAAAAATTATTCAAGGACTGGAAAAAATGTCAGAGTGACAGAATTCAAAAGCACTATCTGTGTAGCTGGTTAAAAAAAAAAAAGAAGATTAAGAGGTAACTTGATCACAATGTGTAAGTGTAATCACAGGGAAAATATACCAGGTACCAAAGGCCTCTTTAATCTAGTGGAGAAAGGCATAGCAAGAACCAATAACCAGAAGCTGAAGCCAGACATATTCAAATTAGGTACACATTCTTAACGGTGAGGGTGACTAACCAATAAAACAATCTACCAAGTAAAGTGGTGGACTCCCCATTTGTTGACATCTTCAAATCAAGACTGGATTCCTTTCCAGAACATATGATTCAGACAAACACAAGTTATTGGGCTCAAGACAGGATAATGGGTGAAATTCTATGACCTCTATTATACAAAAGGTCAGATTAGCTGTTCCAGTGGTACCTTTTAACCTTAAAAACCTATGACTATCAAATCAGGAGGGAAGGCACTCCTCCAACTAAAGAGAATAAAAAGGAATGAGGTCCTTTTTACTTATTTTATTTTTAATCCCAAGACTTTCAATTTAAAGCATCAGGCTCCAAGGCTCAGCTGCCCTGACAGAAGGATTGGGTTTTAGAGAGGACCTGCTGAAAGGCGGGGGGGGGGAGGTTTGAGCACCACTGAACTAGGAACCTGAGTAGCACGCAACCCTGAGAGAAGGCTTGGGCAGGACTTTGTCTTACAGTTCACATACGTGAAATAAAAGAATTAACAGAATTTATGCCCCAGGCAACACATCATCTAAACCCCAAATCAGAACAATACGCAACAGTCATAGAATGACATGCAGATTTTCTGACTGAAGTGCTTTGCCACCTCCAATACAACTACCATGGAACTATATTAACAATAGATATTTTCTTAATTGGTTTACTTAGTATCACATAGAAGTCGTTTTGGAACAAATTGATAAATTAAACCGTTATAAGTCACCAGGACAAGATGGTATTCACCCAAGAGTTCTGAAGGAACTCATATGAAACTGCCACGCTACAAACCGTGCTCTGTAACCTATCGCTTAAATGAGCCTCTGTACCAGATGACTGGAGGATGGATCATTAAGGTAATGCCAGTTTTTATAAAAGGCTGCAGGGGTGATTTTGGCAATTACAGGCCAGTGACAGGTAACTTGGTTGAAAATACAGGGAAGAACAGAATTATCAGACACATATATGAATATGATATGTTGGGGAAGAGTCAACATAACTCTTGTAAAGGGAACTTATGCTTCACCACTCTATAAGAATTCTCTGAGGGGGTCAGCAAGCTTTTGAACAAGGGTATCCAGTGGATACAGTGTAACTGAAGGTTCAGAAAGACTGACAAGATTCTACACCAAAGGCTCTTAAGCAAAGTAAGTAGCCTTGTGACAAGAGGGAAGGCCCTCTTGTGGATCAGTAACTGGTTAAAAAACAGGAAACAAAGGATAAGAATAAATGGTCAGTTTTCACAATGGAAAGTGGTAAATAGCAGGGTCTCCCACGGATCTGCACAGAGACCTATACAGTTCAACATGTTCATAAATAATCCGGAAAAGGTGTGAAGCAGTGAGGTGGTAAAGTTTGCAGATGATAGAACATTACTCAAGATTGTTAAGACCAAAGTTGAGTGTGAAGAGTTACAAAGACATCTTACAAAACTAGGTGAGCAACAAATTTGTAACTGAAATTCAGTGCTGATGCATGCAAAATAGTGCAAGTTGAAAAACATAATCCCAATACAAAATGATGAATTCTAAATCACCTTAACTGATTACTCTCCTTACAGTGTGTATGGTAACATCTATTGTTTCATGGTGGGTGGGTGGGTGTCCTCCTACTGTATTTTCCACTACATGCATCCAAAGAAGTGGGGCTGTAGCCTATGAAAGTTTATGCTCAAATAAATTTGTTAGTCTCTAAGGTGCCACAAGTACGCCTGTTCTTTTTTCCCAATTAGCTGTTACCACTCAATAAATGGATCTTGAAATCACTGTGGATAGTTCTCTGAAAAACTTCCGTTTAACGTGCAGCAGCAGTCAAAAAGCTAATAGAACGTTAGGAACCATTAGGAAAGGGATAGACAATAAGTCAGAAAATATCATAATGCCACTACATAAATCTATGGTATGCAGACATCTTGAATACTGCTTGCAGTTCTGGTCACCCCATCTCAAAATATAGATACTGTGTATTAAAATTGGAAGAGGTACAGAAAAGGGCATCAAATTATTAGAGGGATGTAACTGCTTCCACATGAGGAGAGATTAAAAAGATGGACTGCTCAGTTTAGAAAAGAGACAACTCAGGGGAGATATGATATAGGTGTATAAAATCATGAGCAATGTCTAGAAAGTGGAGGGATAGCTCAGTGGTTTGAGCATTGGTTGCTAAGTGAAAAGGGCATTACCCCTTCACAAAACACACAAAGCAGAGGTCACCCAACTAAATTAATAGGCAGTAGGTTTAAAACAACAAAAGGGAGTACTTCTTCACACAATGCACAAGCAACCTGTGGAACTCATTGCCAGGGGATGTTGTGAAGACCAAAATTATAACTTGGTTCAAAAAAGAATTAGATAAATTCATGAAGGACAGGTCCAACATTGGCTATTAACCAAGATGATCAGGGATGCAACCCCATGCTCTTGGTGTCCCTAAACTTCTGACTGCCAGAAGCTGGAACTAGATGACAGGATGGATCACTTGAGAACTGCCCTGTTCTGTTCATTTCTTGTGAAGCATCTGGCACTGGCCACTGGCAGAAGACTGGATACTGGGCTAGATGGATGATTGGTCTGACCCAGCATAGCCATTCTTATTTTCTGATGTTCACAGAATCTGAACAAGAAACCAGTGATTGTAATGTGAAATCAAGGTAACTATGAATGAGGTATCCAAACTCCTGTGAAATTTTTGGTTCAGATTGCAATCAGTATATGTTTTCCTGCAGAATGTTAGGTGCTTATTTACCTTTATTTCCACAAACTGAAGATCACAAAATATTGTTGATGAAAACTGTCTTGTATAAAGCTTCAGCTTTCTTAATGTAATTTACAGGGAGGGTTGGGATTTTAAATGTTTCTTTGCTTAATGCTAAGATCTGCTTTAAAATGCTGTTAAATAAAAGCTAGGTGCATTTATTGTCTCTCCCCCCAAAAAAACTCTTATTGCTGACTGAGTAGTAGATTAACAATTCAATTTATATGAACAAAAGTTAAACATTTATGCTTTTATCATTTTTCTATTCTGAACAGTTTTGTCACCATTTGTCAAACCAAACAGACACAGATAAGCACCCTAATGGCAGATCTATACTTAAAATACTGCAGCAGTGCAGCTGCACTGGTGCACCTGCACTGCTATAGTGCTTCAGTGAAGATGCTACTATACTGATAGCAGAGCTTCTCTCATTGGTGTACTTAGCCCACCTCCGTGAAAGGGGGTAGTTATGTCAACATGAGAAGCCTTCCCATCAATATAACGCTATCTACACCAGCGGTTAGGTCCGTATAACTAGATTGCTCAAGTGTATATTTTTCACACCCTGAGCGACAGTTATGCAGATGCACGTTTATTGCGTAGGCCTGGCCTTAGAAATGCAGCACTTCCTAGCGGTCTTGGCTTTCTGAGAATAGCTGTAGTTCAGAGAGAGAGGGAGAGAGGGAGAGAGAGAGAGACAGACAGAACGAACAGTATCTATTATAGTTTCTCCCATCTCCTCAAAACAATTAACATGTTGGCCTTTGCTTAGTTTTCACTCAGTCATGTGGATTTCCAACCAAAATAAGGATATGAGAGTCAGCTGACAATACTACAAAACTGTATAGCTAAACTACCCCCCCAAACAGAAAACAAGAAATGGATTCTGCCAATTCAATCCTATAACTTTCTTTCCAATAAAAAGTGAATCAGACAATTTCTTAAAATACTTCAGGTTTTAAAGATTCAGAGAAAAAATATGCAGGACTTGGTGCATGGTTTTGCAGCAATGGAGTGTCTCAACTACAATACATGGCACACACATCCCTATTCCAGCACCAGACTACCTTGTCACAGAGTATGTCAACAGAAAGGGCTACTTTTCCATGGTAATGCAAGTGCTGGTGGATCACTAGGGATGCTTTACTGACATCAGTGTGGGCTGGTGAGGGAAGGTGCATGACACACACATCTTTAAGACCACATGACTGTTCAGAAAGTTGCAAACAGGGACTTTCTTTCCAAATCAGTGGATTTCCACTGGGAACGTTGACATGCCAAAAGTGATCTTGGAAAAACCCAGCCTACCCCTTCCTCCCATGGCTCATGAAGCTGTACACCAGCAACCGTGACAGCACCAAGGAGAGCTTCAACTACAGGTTCAACAGTTGCAGAATGACAGCTGAATGTGTAGTGTAGACCAGGCCTAACATGAATTAAGGTAATATTCATTTTAGGTGAATCTGCTTGACTTTTGTAGGTGTTATGGAAAGTACAAGCATTCTAGCTGAGCCTTTGGATTTTCAAGGATTTCCATTTCAATTTGGATGGTCACATGTAGCGGGAGAAATATGGATTGGTTTTGGAGCCCAAAAGGAAATACTTTCTGGTAGTCTCTTCCCTAATCACCTGGAGCCTACTCCTGAACAAATCTGGTCAGGAATATTCTGAGAAACAAGGTTTTTGTGGGAGTTTCCCAGGGCTTCTACCAAACAAACCAACCTGGAGCTGGCATCCCAGGACCCACAGCTCCAGGACAGCCACTCCATGAAAACTGCCTCAGGGCTGGGAATCCCATGGCACCAGAGACCGCAGTTGGGGAACATCATTGCTGCAAAACCATCCACTCTGTCCTTCACATTGACCAGAGTCACAGTCTGATCTAGCCGGAGGTGATTAACAGCACTGTACTCTCACCAGGGCTTCCAGGCTCCTTGCCACCTGAACGGGAATCCTGAAAACCCTGGCACAGGGATCCACAGTCCACAACTAGAGGGCAGCTACAATATACAGTGTGTCCTGATGCCAGGGATCCCAGGGCTTCCACAGTCCATAGCTATGGGGCAGCCTCACCATGCAGACTAGGGCCAGGGATACCTAGGACTTCCAGACACCCAAGCGCCTGATTCCCACAGCCTGGGGAGTCAGGTGGCTTAGGAGTCTGGAAGCCTGGGGTTCTCAACTCCAGAGCATTCTGCACAGTGGACTGCCCCAGAGCCACAAACCTGGAAGCCTCAGCAGCTGCTATTGAACTTGACATGATTCTTTATCAGTTTCACTGAGCCTATGAGGGAAGGGCAGCAATGAAATTGATGCAACTGAGCAGTTTCATTTGGAATTAAGTGTTGATTCACAGTGAAACTTAATAGAATCAGTCAATTTCAGTCAGCAGCTCAAGGAGCATACTTCCTTTCAGAAACACAATGTGGGAATATACACTTTGGAAGAAATTTCAAAATGTCCAAATTTCCTATAAAACTGAAATTCTGAGGTTCAATTACTTCTATTCCTGAGCTGCCACCGTCCCCTTCCCTGCCACCGTCCCCTTCCCCAGCCTGCCATAAAAAGAGGAAGGATATTAAAATTAATAGCAGAAATGATTACCCTCATGCCAGGAAATATGGAGTTCTGACAAAACTCACCTTTCTGGCATAGTCCAATTCCACCTCATTTTGCATATCCATAAGTCTACCCTCCAAAGTTGTGGTACAGCCATGCCCTGTCCTGTACGGCAAACTGAAACTTTAAACTTCTTCACAACCCCTTTAAGATAGCTTCTTTAAGGTCATTAACTGATATTCTCAAATTGCCCTGACAAACCACTTCCTTCCAATAGCAGAAAAGCTCTGATCCTGTATTCAGTTTTGGGAAATACGAAAACTCTTTAGTATCTGTTTTAAAGTGAAGGACTAATGCCTTGTTTACGCAAGGAAATTATATTATCTAGAAACTAGTTAAGTTTGTGTAACCCTCTTATGTTTAAGCTATTTTAGTCTGAAAAGTACCTTATATCAGTTTAATTTATGTCAATTCCTTAGGGGCTCCAAACATTGCTAAGACCAATGTTTTTCCTCCTACAGCAGAAGAGACGATGACTGCAACACACAAAGCAAGGTAAAAGCAGCAGCTTCCTGCTATGTTTAGATACTGTGTCACCAACTGCTCCAGAATATATACAGAATCATAAGTGACTGAGTTCAGGTCCGAATAGGTTAAATAAAACCTTTTTGTTCATCAAGCCCTAAGAGCAACACTGTATCTTCACTGCAGCATTAACTTGAGTTATCTACATTCCTCTCAAACGAACGAAGCTCCAATTAGAACAGCCACACTGCAAAATAACACTCAAAAGGTACAGAGTGACTGTGCTAGTAACTAACAAGTTGTGTTAACTCAAGATACCTTTGGTGTATAGAGTGTATATCTACACTGCAGCTGGGAGCAAGCCTCCAGACCAGGCAGACAGACTCACATTAGCAGGGCCTGAACTAGCATGCTAAAAATAGCAGTGTAGACATCAAGGCTCAGGATTGAACTCAAGCTCTCAAATCCAAGGGGTAATGTGGGCTTGAGAGCCTAAACTCCAGCTTAAATCATAGCATCCACACTGTTATTTTTATCATGCTAGCTGGGGCGCAATTAGCATGAGCCTGTCTACCTGGGCTGGGAGGTCTGATTCCAGATGCCGTGTAGATACACCTCTACAGGTCAGGCAAGTCAAGTTAAAAAAGCACTACCAAATTCAAATTAAGAGGTGTCATGTATGGACAGGACTCAAATTTGGAACAACATTTGAGTTCTAACTCGAGTTAATTATGCAACTAAGACAAGCCCTTGGTGACTTGCTGAAGGTCACAGTGCAAGTCAGGGGCAGAGCAAGGAAGAGAAGCCACATTCCTGAACTAGCCATGAGACAGTGCTCTATCATATTTTAATAAATATTTCTGTCTTTATTTTAAGTAAAAATCACACCAGTATGCCCTGATCCCACAAACACTTAAGCATGTGCTAACTTTTGTGCAAGTGAGCAATTTCATTAATGACACATAAAACTGAGCACATGCACAAGGGATTGCAAGATTACAGCCACCTTCTCTGCAGATCACACTATAATGTAAGGTTCTTTGAATTGCTATGTAAAAAATAGTAAAGGTACATGGTTACGCCAAAAAAAGCTTTATGTGTACATTGTTTTGCTAATCTACCATGCAGACTTTTTTAAAATCTTATTTACTTTGCACTACTTGTTCATTTTTTGAATTTTTCAGTGCAGTGAAAATAGGCTCTCCCTGCCATTGCTGATGATGAAAGTAACCAGCAGTCGTTTAAATCCAAACACATAGTTATCAACTTTTTAAAAACGAAAGTTAGATCACACTTCAGATACCACAATGGCTTCCTAAACCCTCATGTCCATTTTCATGGATTCACAATCTCCCCTGGGCAGACCAACAGAAAACAGGAGAAATGGACCAACTTACTGTGGGAATAACGACACTGCTTATGGGTGAATGGGGCAGACAGAGCCTCCCTTGCCAAACACAGGAGTGTTAGGGCCAGGACTCATCTCCACAGCCCCTTACAGCCCCGTCCCTCACCCCTTCCTTCCCCGGAACCCTCTGACCCGACCCCCAGCAGCGCTGAGAACTAGCGCAGCGACCTCACACGCAGCTCCTCTGAAGCCCTCGCTCCCCCACGAGACTCGCCCCGCACAGCAGAGGGGAGGCCTGGCACTGCCTGGGCGGGGCTGCCACCCTCCCCAACCAGCTCCGCACTCCCGCCCCCGCCGCTTCATCCCTGCCCCACAGGGCGCGGAGAGAGGGGATCCTGGCCCGGCCACGGAGCTCAGGGGGCCCTTTCTACACCCCCGCCAGTACCTGTTGTGCCTCTGCGCGGCGGGGACGCTGGTGTAATAGGCCGCTCGGCGCTGGGTGCTGCGCGGCACCGGGTGCAGCGGGATATGGTCCGCCATCTTCCCCGCCCACCTGCCCGGAACCGGCTCCCGTCACCCGACGTCTCTCTGGCGCGCGCAAACAACACGCACGAGGATCTGCCGGAGATACCTGACGTCACCAACAGCTGATGGAGGGGGCGGTGCTAGGCGCGGCTGAGATATAAACAAGTGGTCGGGGCTTCCGCGGCCGCACCACCCAGTTGGCCGTAAAACAGGCGCTCTGGCGCTCGTTCTCCAGCTCTCAGCGCGTGCGGAGTGGGCTGGGGGTGGGGCGGGAAGGTTAACTAAGGGCATTGTGGCGGGGCGCATGGGAGGGAGGAAAGGTAGGGGGTGGATAGAGGCTGGCTGCAGTGTTGCGTCGGGGACTGCATAAGGCGGTGGCTGAGTGGGGCTAGGAGCCGCTAGCCGCGCACGCCTGAGCTTATTCGTCTGGGCTAATTTCGATCTTTTTATGTTTTCACTTTAAAAGTACTTATTGACCTTGTTGTACCAGTGTTAGTCGGGGAGCTGGAGCCGTACCCGCAGGAGGTGACGGGACTGTGGCAGGCACCCGTGGTAACACAGTGCGTCCATGCCTTGATTTGCTGCCCCTCTAGGGACTGAATTCCATCCAAAATGCTTGATCGCTGGGCCTGCAGAGCTGAGGAATGCTTAGTGGGAGCTCTGCGCCAGTGATGCTGAGAGAGTTCACATTCACTTTAACTCCTGCTGGCTTTAAAATCCGGGTTAACTTTTGTTTGGAAGAAAGTTACAGATGCTTAAAATACTTTTATGCTAAATCTTCAAGATGTAGTAAAATATTCTTTGTCTACATTTACAACTCCTACTACAGAGTAGCTGCAGCCCCACCAAAGCACTGTTGTGGACTATGTTAGAATGGGAAAATGAAACGATAGAAACAAACAAAAAAGTCCTCTTGTCACCATTCAGACAGAAAGGCAAAAATAAAAAGCATACATTTTGGAAAATCTTTGCTTTTTAGGAACTTTGCAGTCCTTGTCTGTGTGGGGCTGGAGGATTTTGCTGTGTCTTCCATTTCAGCTAGTTTTCCTCATTCTCATGGTGAGGGACATGGATCAGCATTCACATCGCACTCCCCATCAGTATCTGGCCAAGGCCAGGGAAGCTAATGATCCAACCAGTGGATCAAAAAGCAGCAGATCAAATTTGGTGAAGATTCTAATGGAACAAAGGAACCAGCTGCAGGAGTAAAAAGAGAATGCAGGCAGAAGCCCAGCAACACAGTGGGGGCTACGCAGTTTATTGTACCCAATGCGACATGTATGATTACCTGCCTTATGGGCAGGTGGTGTGTGTGCATTCAGTGCAAGGAGCTCCTGGCCCTCAGAGACCGTGAGTTGAGGGAAGACAGAGGTACATAGATGAGACTTTCTGGGACACAGTAGAAGGGTCCCACCCCTGGTCTGACAGCCTCTATGCTGTTGAGGAGAATGAAAGTCCAAGGGAAGGAGGGCGTCTAATTGGAGCAGAGGAAAACAATCCCATAGTTGGGACCCTCCTTCCAGATGATGATGTGGTATCCTCTCGCACTGAGGATACACCTCCGGAGGAGGGCACTCCAGCTATTAGAAAGAGACAAGAATTAGTAATGGGCGATTCAATCATTAGAAACATAGATAGCTGGGTTTGTGATGACCAGGAGAACTGCATGGTGACTTGTCTGCCAGGTTCCACGAGCAGGGAAACTAAACAGGCAGAACTGCAGAGTCTCAATGCGTGGCTGAGACAAGGGTGTAGAGAGGAGAGGTTTAGCTTTATTAGGAACTGGGGAAACTTTTGGGAAAGGGGGAGCCTATACAGAAAGGATGGGCTCCACCTAAATCAAAATGGAACCAGGTTGCTGGAATTAACATTAAAAAGGTCGTAAAGCAGTTTTTAAACTGAGGGTTGGGGGAAAGCCAACAGGTGTGGAGCAGCACATGGTTCAGACATCCCTTAGAGGAGGATCTATTTATGGAGAATCTCTATGTCCTAGGGAGGATGAGAGGATGGAAAATGATAAAATATAGGCAGGGTCTGATCAGCAACAGTCAAATAAAGAGTCCCATTCAGTTACATCATTTAATGGCAGATAGCTAAAAGGAGATAAGTTTTTAAAGTGCTTATATACCAATGTTAGAAGTCTAAATAATAAAATGAGTGAACTAGAGTATATTATATTAAATGAGGATATTGATATAATAAGCATCACAGAAACTTTGTGGAATGAGGATAATAAATGGGGTACAGTAATACCAGGGTACAAAATATATCGGAAGGACAGAACAGGTCGTGCTTTTGGGGAAGTGACATTATATGTGAAAGAAAGCATAGAATCAAATGAAGTAAAAATTGTAAATGACTCAAACTGTACTATAGACTCTCTATGGATAGTAATTCTATGCTCTAATAATAAGAATATAGCGGTAAGGATATATTAGCAACCACCTGACCAGGACAGTGATAGTGACTGTGAAATACTCAGGGAGATTAGAGATACTACTAAAATAAAAAAACTCAATAATGTGGGATTTCAGTTATCCCCATACTGACTGGGTACTTGTCAACTCAGGATGGAATGCGGAGATAAAGTTTCTTGACATCTTAAATAATTGCTTCTTGGAGCAGCTGGTCCTGGAACCCACCAGAAGAGAGGCAGTTCTTGATCTAGTACAGTGTTTCTCAAACTGGGGCCACCGCTTGTGTAGGGAAAGCCCCTGGCGGGCCAGGCTGCTTTGTTTACCTGCCCCATCCGCAGGTCCAGCTAATCATGGCTCCCACTGGCCATAGTTCGCTGCTCCAGGCCAATGGGAGCTGCTGGAAGTGGCGCGGGCCGAGGGACGTAGTGGCTGCCACTTCCAGCTGTGGCCAGTGGGAGCCGTGATAGGCTGGACTTGTGGACAGGGCAAGTAAAAAAACTGGCCCGACCCGCCAGGGCTTTCCCTACATAAGCTGCATCCCAAGTTTAAGAAACACTGATCTAGTCCTAAGTGGAGCATAGGATCTGGTCCAAGAGGTGAATATAGCTGGACTGCTTGGTAATAGTGACCATAATATAATTAAATTTAATATCCCTGTGGCAGGAAAAACACCACAGTGGCCCAACACTGTAGAATTTAATTTCAGAAAGAAAAACTACACAAAAATGAGGAGGTTAGTTAAATAGAAATTAAAGGGTACAGTGCCAAAAGTTAAGCTGCGTGGAAACTTTTTAAAGACATCATTATAGAGGCTCAACTTAAATGTATACCCCAAATTAAAAAACATAGAGAACCAAAAAAGAGCCACTGTGGCTAAATAACAAAGTAAAAGAAACAGTGAGAGGCAAAAAGGCATCCTTTAAAAAGTGGAAGTTAAATCCTGGTGAGGAAAATAAAAAGAAGCATAAACACTGGCAAATGAGGTGTAAAAATGCAATTGAGAAGGCCAAAAAAGAATTTGAGGAACAGTTAGCCAAAGCTAATGTGATGCCAATTTTTAAAAAAAGCTCCAGAGGTGATCCTGGCAGTTACAGGCTGTCATAAACAGATAGTTAAGGGTTAATGTCTCTTTTACCTGTAAAGGATTAAGAAGCTCAGTGAACCTGGCTGACACCTGACCAGAGGACCAATGGGGGGACAAGATACTTTCAAATCTTGGTGGAGGGAAGTCTTTGTTTATGCTGTTTGTTTTGTTCGTTGTTCTCTCTTGGGATTAAGAGGGGCCAGATGTGCAACCAGGTTTCTCCCATCTTTCTAAAACAGTCTCTTATGTTCAAAATAGTAAGTACTAGCTAGAAGGCGGATTAGTCTTTTGCTTGTTTTCTTTATTTGCAAATGTGTATTTTGCTGGAAGGATATTTTACCTCTGTTTGCTGTAACTTGTAACTTGGGCTAATGGGGAGGGAGTCCCTCTAGTCTAGGTATAGCTGAATACCCTGTAACATTTTCCATCTTGATTTTACAGAGATTATTTTTACTTTTTCTTTCTTTAATTAAAGGCTTTCTTTTTTTTAAGAACCTGATTGATTTTTTTCCTTGTTTAAGACCCAAGGGGATTGAGTCTGAACTCACCAGGCAGTGATGGGGGGAAGGAAAGGGGGGGGGGAAGTTAATTCCTCTCTGTTTTAAGATTCAAGGAGTTTGGATTGCAGTGATCTCTCAGGGAAAGTCTGAGGGGTGGAAGAACGGGGAATGGTTTATTTCTCTTTGTTTTAAGACCCAAGGGGTTTGGGTCTTGGGTCCCCCAGGAAAGGGTTTGGGGGGCAGGAACTGTACCAAAACACTATATTTTTGGTTGGTGGCAGCGCTATCAGATCTAAGCTAGGAATTAAGCTTAGAAGGATACATGCAGGTCCCCACTTTCTGGACACTAAAGTTCAAAGTGGGTATAATACCTTGACACAGGCCTGTAAGCCTGACTTCAGTACTGGACAAATTGGTTGAAATTATAATAAAGAACAATATTTTCAGACGTATAGATGAACATATATCAGAGGGGTAGCCGTGTTAGTCTGAATCTGTAAAAGCAGCAGAGAATCCTGTGGCACCTTATAGACTAACAGACGTTTTTGGAGTCATGATCTTGTGGAGTGACATACGCCACTTCGATCAGAAAACTCATGATCCAAAAGCGTCTGTTAGTCTATAAGGTGCACAAGGATTAGTTCCTAGATGAACATAATTTGTTGAGGAAGAGTCAACAGGTTTTAATAAAGGGACAACATGCCTTAAATCTACTAGAGTTCTTTGAGGGGGTCAACAAGCATTTGCGCTGCTGGGGTTCCAGTGGATATAGTGTACTTAGATTCAGAAGCTTTGGACAAGGTCCCTCACCAAATGCTCTACGCAAAGTAAGCTACCCTGGGATAAAGAGGGAAGGTGCTTTCAGGGATTGTAACTGGTTAAAGATAGGAACACAAGGGTAAGTGTAAATGTCAGTTTTCAGATGGAGAGAGGTAAATAGTGTATCCTCCATGGGTCTGTTTGGGACCAGTCCCATTCGACTAATTCTTAAATAATCTGGAAAAAGGGGTAAACAGTGAGGTGGCAAATTGCAGATGATACGAAATTACTAAGATAGTTAAGACCCAGGCAGACTGTGAAGAGCTACAAAACTGGTGATGGGCAACAAATGGGAGATGAATTTAATGTTGATAATGCAAAGTAATGCATATTGGAAAGCATAATCCCAACTAACATGCAAAATGATGGGGTCTAAATTAGCTGTTACCACTCAAGAAAGAGATCTTGGGTCATGTGGATAGTTCTCTGAAAACATCCACTCAATGTACAGACGACAGTCAAAAAAGCAAACAGATGCTGGGAATAATTAAGAAAAGGCATAGTAATAGAACAGAAAATATGTGCCTCTATAATACATGCATGGTATGCCCACATCTTGAATACTGGTGCAGATGTGGTCAACCCATTTCAAAAATATACATGGAATTGAAAAGGTTCTATGTAAAGGGCAGACAAAATGATTAGGGTATGAAATGCGTTTCTGTATGAGGAGACATTAATAAGACTGGGACTTTTCAGCTTTGAAAAGAGACAACTAAGCGGGGATATGATTGAGGTCTATAAAATCATGACTGGTGTAGAGAAAGTAGATAAGGAAGTGTTATTTAGTACTTCTCATAACACAAGAATTAGGGGTCACCAAATGAAATTAATAGGCAGCAGGTTTAAAACAAATAAAGGAAGTATTCACAAAACGCACAGTCAATCTGTGGAACTCCTTGCCAGAGGATGTTACAAAGGCCAAGACCATAACAGAGTTTGAAAAAGAACTAGATAAATTCATGGAGGATAGGTCCATCAGTGGCTATTAGCCAGGATGGGCAGGGATGGTGTCCCTAGCCTCTGTTTGCCAGAAGCTGGGAATGAGCGACAGGGATCACTTGATGATTACCTGTTCTGTTCATTCCCTCTGGGGCACCTGCCACTAGCCACTGTTGGAGGAGAGGATGCTGGGCTAGATGGATCTTTGATCTGACCCAGTAGGGCCATTCTTATGTTCTTATGGTACCACAGCACGAGAGAGTAATTAAATATCCCAGCTACCTGCCAACAGTGAATTATAGCCCTACTTAATTTCTATCCTCACACATTAGCTTCTGAACTATCCAAAAAAGCGTATAAGAATACTTTCATAATAGTATGTTCCAACTCTCTCTTCACTCTGATCTTCCTCTTATTCAACAATGGCTGCAACCCTTTTTGCTCAAACTGTCCAATGTCTGAAAAAATTCAGTCCAACAGGTGAAAATTTCAAAAACATTTTAAAAGCAGCAAAGAGTCCTGTGGCGCCTTATAAACTAACAGATGTATTGGAGCATGAGCTTTCGTGGGTGAATACCAACTTCTTTGGATGCACATTTTAAGTTACTCATAATGAAGTTATGACAAAGCCCAGATGATCTTAACTATATTTGTTTCTAATGCCCTTGCTATGATATTTATAAAATTATTTATACATACACACAAACACAGGATGGTGATGTGTGTTAAAATTTTATTGCCGTGAGTTTGCAGACGCTGTGATTGATAAAGTGTAGTCATCACTAGTGAAATACATACAGCATCATATGAATGCCAGTAAAGTGTTTATTCCTCATTGTATCATGTGTTCTGTATGTCACAGAAAAATATTACAAATGTTTTGAAAAACATTCATTTACCTCCACCTGTTTAGCCAAAAGGAGTAGTCCACATACCCAGGTCTTAGAAGGAAAGACAAAATTTTGACTTTTCTATAATCTAACAGCTAGCTAGATGACCAAGAGGAAAACTCATTTTTTTTACTTTATTCCATTTTGCTTAATTGTAATATATATATTTAAATGTAAGTTATTTGTAACTACTTTAGCATGGTTTATCATGACTTTCTCTTTACCAAGCGCTCTGTGTTATGCCCTAATGTTGAATCTTGTCATGAAGAAGACCACAAACTCTTCAGGACATGAACTGAATTTGTGCAGCATTTATTCAATCCTGATCCCAGCATGATACTGTAATGTAAATAGTTTATATATTTTATTCTTAAATTACTATTAATAGAAAAGGCATTTTGAATAGTATTGGATCAAGATATGATACTTGGGGACGTTGCAAGATTAGAAGCAAATGTTTTGCATTCCTTTGGAAAGCGGAGAAATTGCCCTTTCATCTGGTTTAAAGCTTTTGTTTAGAGATCCAGAAACACTACAAGATATTGGACCTGTCATTAGTCCAGGTCTTTTGTTTTGCTTGTCAGGCAGTTCAGGTGAGAGCAATATCACATTTCAAGAAAATAAACATTTTTCTGGTATTCCTTATTCATTATTTATTAAATGGTGGCTACATGCAGTTTATCACCTGGATATTAACACAACATGTTTATAAATTTAAATTTATACTATTCACCCTGGAATGAGCAGTCCAATCATCCACAATGATCCATTCCCTGTTTCCTTTCCTGCATCTCCCTGCCTTTATACAAGTGGCAGTGTTCCAGGATCTAGATACATGTAGATTGCAGGCTCTTGATTTACCTAGGAGTGAGCTGGTGTGGAAACTGATTGCATTTGTTGCAGATGCATGTCTCCCACAGGTGTAGAATCTGTCTAGTTTTTCCCCACACCCCCACAGGGCTTTAATAATTTATACCTCCACCACTGTTCTATTTCTGGTATACGTGTTCAAGGTTAAAACAGGATCAGGGTGCTCCTTTATGTATCCAGAGTTTAGGTTACTCCCCATTTGTGCCCTTTGGACCAAGTGTTTATCTCAGTTATACTAATGTAAACCTGGAGAAATGCCACTGACTTCAGTTGCATATAAAACCAGAGTAAGTGAGTAATCATTTATCTGTATGGAAGCCTGGTGGAGTGTTTTAGAAGACAATTTTTAAAAAATTAGATATTCTTAAACTGTTGACTGAACGAGAGAGCACTGCCAGGTGGTCTGTTCTGTGGAGCTGCTTTCTGTCACAGTGGTAAAGCAGCTGCAATATCAGTCTTCAGCTTTGCAACTAGTTGCGGCTCAGTCCAAGAAATGCTTGTGGTGCCTAGGGACTTTTTTTGGTCAACTGACTAACTCATGTTGTGCTTTCTCTGGTCCTCTTTGGCAGTGGGAGCTGAAGGCAGCAAGGGGAGACTCTGAACCAATAATGTAAAGCCCAACAGTCTGGGAGAGTAAAGAGAGAGCATAGATACCAAATAGGGAGACATAAGCTGATGTACGCATCAGTTCAAAGACATTTTATTTTAATCTTGGTTCCTTAATGACTTTTTATGTAACCAAATGCTGTCTTGCCACTGGAAATAGTGGGACTGGGAGGGGTGTTTTTTTGTGAGAGGATCTCTGTTTTAAAGGCCTGTTCCAGACTATGAAACCATTTTAGAATTACAATGATACAAAAGCAAGGATATTAAAATGCACACAAAACTATAAATAACAATTACATAAAAACATGCTATGAACACAATAAGAACTGGAAACAAAAAACTAATCTTAGATACAACAAACTTCATACTTTATCCTATAACTGTCTAAATAACTGCAGGAGAGGAAATTTCCTTTCTACTGTTTCCTACACCTTTGTTATTATTATTATTTATTTATTTATTTATTATTCACAGAGTACTGTGTTTGTCAGTTAATCTGGTCCTCACAGCTGTTACAATCTTTTCAGACCATCTTTCAAGGTCTTCGCTTTGGTAAATGTCACCTCTCTTTAACCCTGTAAGATTTATGGACAGCTAAATCTTCACTCCTCCTTTTGCAGACTATTCTCACCAAGCACCAGGTCCCCAAGCACTGCTTGCACCAGCTGTGTCCCACCTTTACCTGTCTTGCTCTGATAGTCTTCCACTCACCCTGCTTTTAGAATAAAACTGAAAGGATGTCAGAAATGTGTCCTTGTGAGTTATTTCAGTAACCCCTAGATATTTTTGGAATTTCCCAGAGCAACATTTTTTTTTGTGACAGCATTGATGGAGAAGGTGATTGTTCCAATTTAGATGGCCACAGAAAGTTAGGGGAAACCCTATAGTATTTGAATCAGACTATTGCAGAGACAGAATAGAGTAAATTTGCTATTTCTTATGTTGCTGAATGGATCCCAGTTATGTCTTCCCATAAGGCTAGCAACTGTTGATTGGGAGTGAACAGGATGAGAAGAATGAGGTACAGGGTTAATATTTTTTACTCAGCTGTTAGACTTTTTTCTTAAAAAGAACAATTTTAAGAAGTGTCCATGGTATCTCATTATGTGTAATAAACCTATGTCATAAACAGACAGTTAAGGGTTAAGAAGTTTACCTGGCCTGGCTGACACCTGACCAGAGGAACCAATGGGGGGACAAGATGCTTCAAGAGGAAGGAGTGAAGTTCTTCCTTTGTTCTGTTCATTGAGTTCTGTGCTGGAGTGAAAAGATCAACGAATCACCCAGGGTAGTGAGTATTAGAGAAGGAATGAATTAGCTTATATTTATTTCCTTCTGTGACTTTGTCTTTTTGCATTAGAGGGATAATCAAATTGGGTTTCCTTTTTGTAACTAAGGTTTTTGCCCAGGGAACATCCTCTGTGTTTTGAATCTGTTGTCTGTGAGAGCAGCTTGCATGCTAATCTCTCAGAGGTATTTCTTTTACCCCTTTTTCTTAATTAAAAGTCTTCTTTTTAAGAACCTGATTGATTTTTTCCTTGTTTTAAGATCCAAGGGGTTTGGATCTTGGTTCACAGGACATTGGTGAAGTGTCCCAGGTTCCCAAGTGGGAGGGTATACCAGTACTTGGGAGCGAGGCGTTCTGTGCGGGCGGCGGAAGTTTCAACTTCCACCCGACTGGATTGTCTTATGATATACCGTTTTTTGCTAGATGGAAAGCCCAGTGTGATGTTGACTCCATTATTTATGGCAATATGCTTATGGTTTAATATAATGGGTTAAGAAAGAATATGCTCGTTATGCAACAGGTTCGTTCTAAGACCTATATCTTACAAGTTATATCTATGCTGTGTGTCATCTTTTGGGTGAAGGTTCATTACATTGTATGTTCAAACTAGCATAGAAAGTTTACCTCTGAGGTCCTTTGTAACTAGCAAGTGTGGGCAAACACTTAATGGTTGCTTCAGGTCTGGTGGCCTCCGCATGTAACTTAGAACAGATTGTTGTTAACTCATGACTTTGTTTACTGTAAAAGTCTCTTCCGTTGTGTTCAGTGAGTGTCAGGCTGGAAAGAATGAAGGTTGGGGTCTCACAGGACATGACGACCATATCACCTCCGGCCATCTGCGGATCACAGTCTTAACCTGGTTGCTTTCACACTTTGGAAGGAAGGATGGCGCACCCGAGACGAGACAATAGGATTATACACACGCCTTTGCCGAAAGATATAAATGCGAAGAGAACCAAAACAAACGGGGGTGCAGTCCATTGAGAATCCCCTAGTTTACACACCTGAGCCTGAACTAAACAAGAACCTGCTACAGGCGGAAAGGCGATTGGTGTACTCAGTACTAAGAAGAAGTCTAGTCTGTGAAGCAAGCTTATTTGGAAACATCTATGAGAGCTGAATGAGATCTTCTTCTTTCAGTTTTAACTGTCATTGCTTCGACTTGTGTTTTTTTTCTTTTTGCCCTTCGCTAGCTTACTATCTGGTCTGTACTGTTATTACTTGAAACCACTTAAATCCTACTTTTTATACTTAATAAAATCACTTTTGTTTATTAATGAACCCAGAGTAAGTGATTAATACCTAGGGGAGCAAACAGCTGTGCATATCTCTCTACCAATGTTATAGGGGCAGACAATTTATGAGTTTTCCCTGTATAAGCTTTATACAGAGTAAAATGGATTTATCTGGGGTTTGGATCCCATTGGGAGTTGGGTGTCTGGTGCTGGAGACGAGAATTCCTGCTGAGTGGTTTTCAGTTAAAGTCTGCAGCTTTGGGGGCATGTCTGGCTCAACAAGGCAGGGTTCTGGAGTCCCAGGCCACCAGGGAAAACAGGTTCAAAAGTAATTTCAGGTGACAGTCCCAAGGGGGATACTGTCACACCCATTATTAAATATTTGTTCCCCATGTAGATACTTACAGACTGTAATCAAACCACCCTTTTACCTACTTTTTGTTAAGCTAAATAGATTTAACTCTGTGAATGTATCACTATAAGACTCATAGACTTTAAAGCCAAAAGAGACCATCATGATCGTCTAGTCTGACCTCCTGCACCTGGCAGGCCACAGACTCTCACCCACTCACTCCTGAAATAGGCCCATAACCTCTGGCTGAGTTACTGAAGTCCTCAAATCTTGATTTAAAAATTTCAAGTTAGAGAATCCTCATTTACTCTGGTTCAAACCAGCAAGTGACTCATGCCTCATGTCACAGAGTACGGGGTGTGGGGGAGGGACTCACCATGTTTTCCAATCCTGTAATCATTCTTGTAGCTCTTCTCTGAACCCTCTCCAATTTATCAACATCCTTCTTAAATTGTGACACCAGAACTTGACACAGTATTCCAGCAGAGATCTCACCAGTGCAAAGCTAAAATAATTTCTCTGCTCCTACTGAAGATTTCCCTGTTCATGCATTCCGGGGTCCCATTCGCTCTTTAGGCCAAAGTGTCACACTGGGAGCTCATGCTCAGCTGATTATCCACCATGACTCCCAAAATCTTTTCAGAATCACTGCTTCCCAGGATAGTGTCCTCCATTCTGTAAGTAGGCCCACATTCTTTGTTGCTACATGTATACATCTAACAGCATTAAAACACATAGCACCCAGTCTACCAAGCAAACCAGATAGCTCTGTATCAGTGACCTGCCCTCTTCATTATTTACCACTTCCCCAATTTTTATGTCATCTGCAAACTTTATCAGTGATGATTTTATGTTTTCTTCCAGGTCATGTTAATTTTATATTGTTCTAGTTTTTTTAACAGTTTAGGAAGTACCGACTCAAATGTCTTACAGAAGTGTAAGCATATTACATCAACACTATTAGCTTTATCAATCAAAGTTATAATTTCATCCCCCCCCAAAAAGATATCAAGTTAGTGTGACACGATCTATTTTCCATTAACCCATGTTGATTTGCATTAATTACATTAACTTTCTTTAATTTTTTTATTAATCAAGTCCCATATCGGATACTCCATTATCTTGCCCAGGGATCAATGTCAGGTCTATAATTACTTGAATAATCCCATTTACCCTTTTAATAATTGGCACACAATTATGTTTCTTCCAGTCTTCTGGAACTTCCCCAGTGCTCCAAGACTTATTGTAACATCAACATCAACGGTCCAACAAGCTCCTCAGAAGAGTCCCAAACACATGGAACAGAACCTTTGGGATTCAACAGTCAGTGATTCAAGAATTAGAAAACTATCAGATCTGGACAGTGGTGGAGCAACAGTCCCCCCTATCCCACGCCCTGATGGCCTTTGAGTATATGTATGGTGCTTTTTAAAGCATATTATGCAATGAACCAAAGGAAGTATATGACACACGTTTTCACATGGGCCTGGAGAGTGAACCTACTCCAAATACTTACCCAGTCCTGTGAGGCTAGGCCCAGTGCCCCACTATTGGCGTTACATATGGGGTTGCATGGCACTGTAACCCCATGCTCCCTGTTACTGCTCATTCAAATTTGACAGAAGGATGGCCAGGTCAATCCTGAATGGTACTGTGATCCTGCGTGCCAGGTCACCACACTCTGAGTGGTGAGTCATGCCCAGCCCAACAGGACAGGAACTGCTGCTGCTGGGAGAGTGCAAATTGGGCTCACTCCCCAGCGCACCATCAAAGACTCATCACTTCCCATGGTTAAAAAATCTGGCTCTGCCACTGGATCCAGATGAGTGGCTAAACTGGTGTCTAATCTGCATCTATTACTCCTATTCATTATTTGTATTATATTACAGTCCCTAGAGGGACCAACCAATTCAGGGTACATTGTGCTAGGGAGTGAATGGACATATAGTAAAAACAATCCCTGCTGCAAAGACTGGATTCAAGAGGCAGCACATGGATGAAACAAGTAAATAAGGGGAAATGGTTAACAGTAGTTAGGACATACTGAGTGGTAACAGTAATATGAATATTCATTTACATACATTCTGCAAAACTGTGTGATAAAGACAAACAGCAGTAGCACTAGTTTACCATTTACCTAGCTTTTACCAGAGGGAAGTGTTTTATAGCCATCATAGCAGAAATGACACTTAAGGATTGATCTGAAGGAACATAAAGGAAAAGGTAGTAGCTGTATAGATTTTTGCAGAAAAAATATTGAATAGCAATTCTTGTTAAAGATTGTTTATACAGAAGATCAGGTATGGGGGGGAGCTGTGAGATTAGATATATATATAGTACCTTTATATCAGTAGCAGGAAGTCAGTCAGGAGGGAGGAGCTAGGGAAGGTTCTAGGCAGAAGATCTACAGTGAAGCAGAAAGAGAAGCTTTGAGGATAATGCTGTTTTACAAGTTTCTTACTACAGAACACAATTAGGCAACTTCCCATTTTAACAATGTGACATGAAAGACAGGTTTCTCTGGAACCAAAGAGGGAGTGCTGTGTTCATCTCTGGCTTCTTAAAGTCTTTTGGGGGAGCGGGGGGAAGGGGTTCTACAAAGTTCACATTTTGATAAGAAAATCAAAGCATATGCTTTGTGACTCTTCAATACACAACAGAAGTATTTAAAATTAACTACTGTGAGAGCCTTTGTGTGAGATGGGGAAGTAAGCATTATTATTTCCAATGTAGAGATGAGGAAACAGAGGCAGAGGTTAAATGATTTGCCTAAAGCAGCAGAGGGACAAGGTTAGAGTTCAGGAATTGCTGGATACCAGTTCTGTGCTTAGACCATTATACTATGCCTCCTTTCTATAAAATTAATATCTTATAAATCATACTTTAAGGCTTTATCATCCTTATTATTTGCAAGACCTGAATATTAATGTGAGTCAACATTAATTCTGGAGGAGGTATGTGAACTCTCAAGTTGCATCTGGTTTCACTTCTTGAAAGAAAGATACAAAATCAGTATAAAAAAAAGATTTAAATGTTTCCTTGAAATGTTACCTGACATTTAACAAGGAAATAAAGAGAACTCAGCCTTAAGGTATAATATTCTTTCTTGTAAAGCAAGAATCAATGCCTTCAGGCTTGTGTTGACTTTGTCTTTGAACTGGTGATGTAATTTAAGAACCTAGTCTTTATCAGAAGGGAAATGACTGTTATTAGAAGGGTGCCCTTTGAGACCTGGATGGAGATGGAAGAGTCAGTGATATCAGAAAGATATTATATCCTTAGGGTCTACCTGAATGGTGTGCTATGGCAGTGCAGCGGTCTACAAAAGTGGACCTCAGTAGAGGACTGGGAGTTTAAGCCCCAGTACAACAAAGATCTTAAGCATGTGCTTAAATCTCATTGGATTGTGTGAAATTTCAGGGAAAATATTTACTTTTCATTAAGCTTCAGTAGAGAGGAAAGGCTACAACCTGAGATAACAAATAGCTGAGAGGGATGAAGGGGTTCTCCTGGAAGACTTGAATTCAGTTTCTCTTTGTGGCTGTGATCAATTTTTCATCCAATCACAGGATGGACACAGATACAGATTTTGGATGTGTCATCTATTCAGTGCAGTGAATTCAGCATGGAAGGATTATGGTGAGAGATTTAAGACTGTGGGAGCAGGATACAATCCTGTAACCTGGATGCAGCGAGACGGGGGGAGGATTTAAATTTGATTTTAATTCAGTTTTGTTTGTTAAGAACGTTTTTGTGTTTGTTTTGAATCAAAGTTCTTTAAAAACCCATACTCCTGTTCTGCCCTTTCCATCCATATGTTCTCCAGCATCTAATCAAAGCTCTTTTTTAGATGCTGTCATAAACAGATTGTTAAGGGTTAATGTCTCTTTTACCTGTAAAGGGTTAACAAACAGGGAACCAAACACCTGACCAGAGGACCAATCAGGAGACAAGATATTTTTGAATTTGGGTGGAGGGAAGCTTTTGTGTGTGTTCTTTGTCCTTTTTTTTTTTTGTGCTCTCTAGGGTCTGAGAGAGACCAGACATTACTACAGGCTCTCTAAGTTTCTGTTCAAATAGTAAGTAGGAACAGGCGATTTTAGTATTTTTGTTTGTTTTACTCTATTTGCAATTGTGGATCTGGCTGGTTAACTTTTATATGTGTAGTTGCTGGGAATATTTTGATTTGTATTGGTACTGGGGGAAAAGTTTCTCTCTAGTGTCTGTAAGCTATAGGACCCTGTAATATTTACATCTTGAAGTTACAGAGATAATTCTTTACTTTTTCCTTTCTTTTATTAAAAGATTTCTTTTAAGAGACCCTGATTGATTTTTTTCCCTTGTTTCCCTTGTTTAATCCCAGGGGATTGGGTTTAAACTCACCAGGACTGGTGGGGGAGACGGGAGGGGGGAGAGGTGGAATCTCTCTCTGTTTTCCTTGAATCTGTTTGCCTCTTTGTGGAAGGGAAGGGACATGCTTCTCTGTATTGTGATTTAAAGAGTTTGGATCAGTAGTCTCTCAGGATAGCCCAGGGAGGGAAAGTCTGGGAGGGGGAAAGAAGGGGGAATGGTTTATTTCTCCTTGTTTTAAGAACCCAAGGGATTTGGGTTCTTGGGGTCCCCAGGGAAGGTTGGGGAGATCAGAGTGCCCCAAAACACTATATTTTTGGGTGGTGGCAGTGCTATCAGATCTAAGCTGGTAATTAAGCTTAGAGGAATTCATGCAGGTACCCAAATTTTGGACGCTAAGGTTCAGATTTGGGAATTATACCTTATGACAGATGCTGATTGCATCTAAACCTGGGTGGGGCCACAGTGGACAGGAGGATATCAAGTAATTGGCCACTCTTTAGTCAGCAGTAGTGTTGGAAGCAGGAGAATTTTGAACACTCATATGAGTGTCACAGGGGGCTGACATCTCTTCATCATCATTCATCTATCTGTAGGACCACCTCATGTTCACTCAGTCTGGGGGTGACGGAGGGAGAGTGCACACTCAAGTTGCAGAGTCCAAATTTCTAGTTTTGTCTGTTAAGAAGAAAATAAGCTACAGCAGAGGGTTGAAGGTTCTATGGAGACAGTGATCTAAAAAAATCAGAGGCTGTGTAAGACCCTGCACGGAGTTGGCTACAACAAGAACTGGGTGATCATCAAAATAAAACCATAATATCATCTGCCCAGTGGTACATTTTGTTAACCTCTTTTATGCTGTATAAAAGATGGTGTTAGTGAGGAGCTTCCCCTTTTGCCTTGAATCCTCTAGTGCAGTGGTTCCAGGGCCGGCTCCAGGGGTTTTGCCGCCCCAAGCAGCCTAAAAAAAGCCGTGATCGCGATCTGCGGCAATTCAGCGGGAGGTCCTTCGCTCCGAGCGGGAGTGAGGGACCCTCCATCAAATTGCCACTGAATACCTGGACCTGCCACCCCTCTCTGGAGTGGCTGCCCCAAGCACCTGCTTGCTAAGCTGGTGCCTGGAGCTGGCCCTGAGTGGTTCTTAACCTTTACTGCAGCCTGCGCCCCTTTGGTTCTCAAAATATGTGCTCACACTCCTTATCAAAAATCAAAATATGTTCTCACGCCCATTAAACCTAAAAAATATGTTCTTGCACCCCTTAATCCTAGATAGACTTTTTTGTTTTATATTACAGTAATAGTTAAATGTATAATGTTAATAAATACATAGGTTTGATTAAACAAAGTAGTTGTACATACGTGCCTGTGCTTAATTTGTGTTTTCAATGATTTACCTTCTAAAAAAATCTGGCATGTGTCATACCCCCAGAAAGGGCATCTCACGCCCCCAGGGGGTGCATGCACCCCAGGTTAAGAACCACTGCTCTAGTGCATCTAAGTATATGTCAAGGTAGACCTAGAGGTACAGTCTACAGTTGTTAAAACACAAGACTAACTCAAGAGAAAAGCATACTGCTACTGGCTCACTGTGTTACCTTGAGCAAGTCATTTAAACTCTCTGTATGTCATTGTTCATATTTATCAAATAGGAGAAATAATATTGTCCCACCTCACTGGAGGCATATTTCATTAATGTTCATTAAGATCTTCTCAGCCATGTTGCCTATAAAAAACCTAACAACTCATCAGTGGTTAGGGAGATGGTTTGCTGTGATCACCATTTTTTTTCCTGCTTAACAGTATCATCTCACTGTTTCCTTGTGGTTCCCCCATTTGTTTGTTTTAGTCACCTGTTGTTTAGAGCCTACAGTTAGATCCTATACTCTTTGGAGCAGGAGCTGTGTATTACATGTCTCTACAGTGCCTAGCCAAATGGGACCCTGGCCAGTAGATGTTACTGTAAAAAAAACAGTGAGATAATATTTGTATCCTCATCTTAAAAAATGTTAAATTACTTGGCCAAGGTTGCAAAGGAAGACAGTGGGAGATCCAGTGACAGAATCTATATCTCCTGATTCCCAAACTTGCAGCTCAACCACAAGATCATCCTTCTTTGCAGAATAACTGAGACTTTGTTCCAGACTTCTCTGCCATAATGGAGAAAAGCTGGGACTGTGCAGAATCAAGACCTTTGCCACATTGAGTCTTGGAGGAACAAAAGTATCAGAAACAGTAAGGTGACTATTTTCCTTCTTCTTCCTTCTCCTCAGAGAGCAGCTGCAGCTTTGGCACCTGCTTGCTAGACTCCAAAGCCTGTTAATGCCAGCCACTCTGGGCTGCACAGGCTACTGAACCTATGCAAGGTATCAGCCATTGCAGACTGTTCACCACCAAGAATAATGGATTGGGCAGTTGTGGTGTGGGTCACTATCGGTCAGGGAAGGCATCTTCCAGTGCAGAATGGAGGAGCCCATCAGCTCCTCTCAGTGCAGGGTGGGAAGGTTGGGGAAGCACCTACCACTGTGCAATGTGTAGGTCACTAGAAAGAGAATTGAAGGCATGGTGCATAGATACTGTGCACATAGAAATATGTATAGTTAATAATACTCTGAAGGAAGTTTTGAAAATTTTCTTTTGAGATTTTCCTTTTGCTACAGCTGATAATGAGTAAGGGGAAGGTATAGAAAATTCCAGGCATCTGAATTAATGTGGTGATATTTTGCCTAACTGAGCCTGTCCCCTAGTATATTTTAAGGAGGGGCTCTATTTTCTCCCTGCACATATACTCCAGATTCCTTCAGTCCCTTCTCACAGCCCAGCTCATATACAGCACGTTCCAAATGTTGGCCCTCCCCAGAAAGGTTCAAGAGCTCCCTTAGTTCAAAGAAACAATACTTCGCTTCTGAAGATACTTCCAAAATATACCCCACACTATGTACTGTTGACAGCCAAGCTACTTGGCCAACAGAAATAATTGTTTCATTGCTACTATTTCAACTCATGGACATTCAGCTCTCACTTATTACAATAGAAGGGTCACATCAGACAACTAATTAATTGGTCTTCCATTTATAACTGCCTCTCCCATATCAAACTCACTAGAAGAGAAGGCGCAACAATTATTTATAATAATTTTATTAGGTATAATTTTCACCTATTTTTGAAAGCATAGACTGATGTTTCTAGGCTCTGCATGTTAAACAGAAGTGCTTCCACTTGACCTTGCACTTGATCCACTCTTTGTGCACAGCAGTTTCTTTTTCCCTCTGAAAGATAGCTACAATTTGTGTCCGTACAAATTATACTGTACTTGCTATTAACATTCTTTTATCTGGTAAATTACTTACACTCATTATGCTGAAGAACATTCTATGAAATGTTGATAATGCTTGTCTATGATTGGGATAGAATATGTAATTCTTAAATTAAGACAAGACTGAAAGGGAATGACAGCTTGCTATAACAGATGTGAAACTCAGGTCCTGGCCACATGCAGTCATTAAACATCCTGTGGTACAATTTGCAGGAGTGTGTTTAGCCCTGGTGTCCTGACTAAATTTCAACTCAGGTAATTATTCTGTCTACCATAATTTCCCTATAGCTTCAATTGGATAAGTTATAGCATTTTCCTTTACTTCACGCCTCAAATTGTTCGTGTAGTATTGTCAGTGCACATATACATGCTGCATTCCAATGCAGAGATAGCTGCATTTCTTAGGTGGGCAAAGTTATCCATAATAGCTCTTGATTGACAAACAGTCCTACAGGAAGACTAGAAAAGCTTGTATGGGGAGGGTGCTGAGAGCTGTTGAACCAAACTGTGCATTAGGGATGTTGCAAGCTACTGTGGGCTCTGGTACTAGCCACCCCAAAGTGTGCAGAAAATGTTGGGGTGATGGGAACATGGGTTATGCCACTCTTGTGTACACACACACCTCCAGTCACTGGCCAGCAAAATTGGTCTATTGTGGGATTAGGGTAATGCATGCTGCCATCTTTCAGAGAAAGGAGAGGATACAGGCTGTGTGCAGCACTATCTTTCAGATATAACAGCGTTTTTCATCTGCGGGCCTCCAAGTATCTGACAATATTAAATTGAATAAGCCTCTCAATGTCCCTCAGAGGCAGGTATTACCATTACTTTACAGATGAGAAACTGAGTTACAAAAAGCTTAAGTGACATGCCCATGGTCATGCAGTAAATAAGTGTAGAAGTGCAAAGAACTCATAACTCCTCCTCCAAATTCGCTTGCCTTAGTCACCAGACTCTGTTTCCATGCCTGATTCTGCAAGGCACTCTGCACCTGCAGCTCCCATTGACTTCAAAATGAATCGATGGTGCTGAATACCTTGCAGGATCAGGCTTTTGTTGAGCATCTAATACCAAAAAAAAAAAAAAAAAAAAGTGTGACAAGAGTTTTTTTGTTCAGGGCCCAGGGGGATTTTTCCACCCAATAATGAGAAGCCTTAACATGTCAAAGGCAGACTCTAAATAAGAATTCAGCTACCTACATCTTGCATAAGTTAAGATTTTATTTTTATAAGACTGCATTATTAATTTTACTAAAGCAATGCAATAATGATACAGGAAATAGCAGAAGAAAGAGTGTAAACTGTATGTTTCTGTGCCATAGTTTGGTATGCTAATAAGAATAATAAAACATGCACAGGGCTGAGCATGTAGCCTTTATCAAAATTAAACTACCCACTTCTTTCTCTTTACCATTGCAACACTAAGCTTCATCTAATAGAGTCACAAACCTCTCTTTGTGTGACTAAGGAAAATAGCTCTTTTAAAGTAGTTGAGCCAAGAGACTGAGACCACACAGTCCCAAATTGCAAGTTTCATCATTTTATTGCATGGACTCTGAAAACAGAATCCTAACAAGGTGACTGGATTCTAGAATTCAAGAAACATTTGCGTACTGCATACTGCTGGAATTTCACTTGGTTTTATCAGTGTGTCACTGTAATCTCTGGGCACGTGCACATACCTCCTATACATACTCCTCTTTATATTAACATTAAAAAGTAAACATCTCTTTCCCAATGAAAGATCTTTAAAAATTATTATACAACTTAGATTTAAGTAACATGTATAAACAACTAAGGATCATCGCCTCCTCTTTGTTACACTAATTCAGTCATGTTCAGACTGATGGGATTGCCTGGGTGCAGTGGAGAAAATTTTGCTATGAATATTTGTTCTTGGTTTATATTGCCATGAAGAATCCTTACTAAACCGAAAACTTTCTTTTACGGAGTGGAGTGGTACACAAACACTGGCACAAAGATGTACCCCATAAATTATTCCTTGTAAATCTTATTTACTCTTCTTGAGCAGAACCTGCAATCCTTGCTCAATATGACTAAGGACTGGAGGATTTAGCCTACCACACTGTAGGTAGTTTGTGGTTTTGAGTGGACATTACCCCCTATTCAAAGCCAGTATTTAGAGCAGCCAGATAGCCACTCCATGGCCACCTACTGCAGTCTCTAGGCTCTCTGTCTACTACTTGTGCTGTTATCCAGGATTTTGGCTTGTGGACCATCCTATTTTGTGGCCTCCTTGCCTGTGTTACCATACCTCTTACCCAACAGGCCCTCTCTGAGTTACTGTAGATCAATGCTCCTTTCGTTGGTGTGGTACAGAGGACTCCTGCACATACTTTCTATAGCCTTTCTTCCCACTCAGAGGGTGGGAGTTGGGTTGTCCCTTAAACTTCACCTTTGAGGGAAAGAGATTTTTAAATGGGAAGAAAGAAAGATTCGAAGTCAAACAGGAGCAAAATAGAATATCTCCATTAAGGGCCAAATTTTGACCCATCTTACATGTTTGTGCAAGGGAGTAAAATGGCCATAATGTGCTCTCTCAATCCCCTGTGCTGGGTCTCCACAGACAAAGACTGACAGTCGTTTTTCTATGCAGTTGTATGGAGCATGGGCAAGCAGTAGATAGCCTTGGCTGCTCTCCCTCAATGCATCAGCTCACACAGATGAATCACCATAGAGGAGGAAATTTAGCTATAGGGCTGGTACAGATTACTTCTTCTCAGGAGCAAGAGCAGAGACAGGGACCATATTAGGACTATGAATCCTGGTTAGGGCTGGTCAAAATTTTCCCTTTAAAACTGTTTTGATGGAAAATTGGGGGTTTGACTATGGAATTTTTTCATCTGGTTTCTTCCTCGAAAGTTGTTGGCCAAAAATCCAAAAATGTCTGTGGAGAGAGAGAAAAAATTGGGCCAACTGTAGCCCTGTGGTGCTTCTGAGACAGCATAACTACCCACCATACTTTACTCAGGGTTTATGGCAAAGCCACATTTTAGCCCTGAAAGAATCTTTTAAAGGTGCATAATATTATCTATCAAACTGAAAACGTGGATAAAAGAAAGGGAATTTTATCTACTGTGTTAATCAATTAGATTACGTGGATTATGTGATGTAGGAGATATTTTTGTGTGAAAATGATGTTGATAAATTCTCAGTGGGATTGCTTGTTAATGGTTACAAGAACATTGTATAATAAGGCACGCTAACAATAACATAAATACATATAAAATGTAAAGCCTAAATGTATTCCTACGTTACAAGCATAAATGGCTCAGGTCATGCAAATGAATGCATAGCAGGTGAACAATGGATAGTGGAGATTAAATGAGATTCTCATACACTCACTGTAGCATATAAGATAGCATGGATCTGTACTATAACATATTTTTTGTATCTACAGAAGTAGATGAGGCCCTTTTAACCATCACATCCACAGTGAAATATTACCCTAAAAAAATTGAGATCTTAGGGACTCTGACTGGGCATATTTTCCATAGGTGCCTCTTCTCACCAGCCTTTCTTGTTAAAAATAAGTGTAGTGTTAATAACCCTAATTCATACAACTATCTGGTGAAGGATGGAGTGATATTTATTTTTATGAGGACTCTTTTCAGGCGATGGCATCTGCTGTGGCTTTGAATCATTACTTGCTGTTACATTCAGTCAACAACCACAATGTTTATTCCAGCCTGTGTGATTATTTATTTGTTTTTGGTTTTGAGAATTTGTGCAAGGCTGGATCAAGTATTAATATTAATAAATATGAGTAAATAAGCACATTAACAATTTCCTTTCTGTCATAACAGAAAAATGTTTTCACTGGCATTCATTATTTTTAATACTAAAAGGTTTGGAATGCAGGTTTTGGAATATTTCATGAGACTAGACATAATGTTTACTTATTCCAGATGTCTAATTCTATTATAGGAGTAAGAAACGAAACCACATTCTAAGGTTATTATTCTATTGCTGCAACATCATATCGTGGACATTTTCTTTGTCTTACTTCGTTTCAAAGGATATAATTACTGCTGTGAAAATACCCAATACTAAATAAATGGCTAATATTTTTATTATTGCTATCATTATCATCAGTTAATTATTAACAGTTTGTCACTGTATTTAGGTAACATGAGATCATGACTGTATATGCAACTATCCTTTTGCATATGGGCTTATCCAAACAGAAAAGCCTCCTGAAACATAAATCCAGAGGGATGGCTTTCTCTGGTGGTACGCTAATGAATGTGTTCTTCTGTGCTGGAATGCTCCCATGTCTTTTTGCCTAAGCATCTGCTCCTCCTAGCATTAGTACAGGCATAGATGCCCATTGCCACGGGACACACAGCAACTTCTCTCCCTCGACCTATAAACTTGTAAAACCTCAACCCAACAGAATTCTGTGGCGATAATGCCTCAAAACCTACCCTCTTCCCCCTTCTGCACCTCCTTGGAGGTATCTTTCTGATCAGGGTCTGCAGTGAGCATGAAAATGAAGGGACAACTGGGCCCAAAGTTTCCAAAGCAGGTGAACTGTAGGATTTTTGAATCTGAGGCTTATAATTGACATTAGTCTAATTTTGGAACAAATTAAAAAAAAGTGTCCTTTATTTAAAAAAAACAACAATGAGGAGTCTGGTGGCACCTTAAAGACTAGCAAATTTATTTGGGCATAAACTTTTATGGGTAAAAAACCCACTTTTTCAGGTACATGGAGTGAACATTACAGATGCAGGCATTATTATATTGACACATGAAGAGAAGGGAGTTACCTTTATTTAAAGCAAAATTTGCAAACTGATTTAACCTCATGAAAACTTTGTTGTTGTTATTGCAGAAGGATTCCCACGTCATCTCCTTAGGGCGCTCCTTAACTGAAGGAATGTCTGCTTGACTGAAGCAATGGGGTCTTGATTTATCCTTTATATTCATAGCCCCTCTGCTGTTGCAACAACAACCTACTGTATCTTGGGATAGATCTTCCCCTCCCATTGAAAAGGGTGGGAGGGATTGATAATCGAGAAGTTAAACTCATTCAGCTATCCTTACAGAGTTTTTACTTTCCACGCTGATAGAAGGCATTAGAGGAGTGCAGATAGTGGAGGCATGGTAGGGACATCTCCTTGATCACCTCTCCCAGGTAGAACAGCTTTTATTGGAGCTGCATTGGCATTGAGCTGATCTTCCTATGACTGCTTGGTAGCAGTCTGCAGCAAGACCAAAAATCCCTTAACTGGAACTGAAGTAGGGTTCTTCCATAATTAATAAATCAGAAACGCACAGTAGTCCTTGCTCTTTCGCCATCCTTCTGATGTAAGATTCAGACTGTCTTGCCATTCCAGCCACTAGAAAGTGCAAATCCTATAGCTGAATCTCTATCCATTTCACTCTGGTTAGAATTTTATTTTGTGTCACTCAGTGCTTGGAAAAAATCATGCGATCTAAAATCCCTATCAAACCAGATATAACACTGTGTTGTAGTAAATGGGTCCTCCCCTAAAATGGATTTACAACACTGAGACAAACTTAAAGCAAAGTGAAGTTTTATAGATTGTGTGGCTTGCCACTATTATTTCCAGCCTAATGTATTCTTGAATATCTGCCTCACTTCTCTCCTTTATAATCTATTCTTCTGCCCAATTGCTCTTCCCATTAAGAACATTTTTCTAATAGCTAGTCTAAATGTTTCCTTCCTTAGTTTCAGGCCATTGCTCCTTATTCTAGCAGAAAGTATTTATTTTCCATGATCATTTCCCCCTTGAGTCTCTCTGTTTTCTACACTATAGAAATATTGTAACCAGCCACACTGCAGGGTGTCATCAGCGCTGTGGTACATTCTCGAGATGTTTGGTAGCACGCAGTGTGTATCAGATGCTCCAAGGCAAGTGCTATTAGTGTTCCAAGCACTAGATGTTTCAGGTTCTAGCCTTCAGCGGGTTCCCATAAACACGCACAGACTTTGACTAAGAGATGATTTCCTTACCAGGGCTCCCAGAATAAAAAGGCATCAATGCCCTAGTCACAATATTTTTAAAAGCTAAAACAACAGCAAAAGCCTCCAGCGTTAGCCAAACCCAGACCCTAGAGACGGGCTAATTCAGGGATATGAAAATAACAGAGACCTGCACACTGATCTATGCTGATGTGATCTTAATTCACCCCTCACCCCCACCCTCTTATACATATGCATTATGACACCATCTTTATTTACATGATCACACAGTATTTTTTCCTGAGGACCCCTGTCTGAGCTAGTCCCAGTCTCCCCCTTCCTCCTCCTCCACAGCCTCCGAATTCCTCATTTATCTCAGTCTTCACCTTCCCTGCTTTCAGTGCCAGTTCCAGTCTCCCTGCTCAGGTGGACTGGCTGCCCTCCCCATACTGTTTTCCCCCTACCTCCTTGTCTATTCTCAGTCCCTCATCCCACACTGGCTTACAGTGACAATTTCATTGCCCAGTCACTCCCAGTCTCCCTCTACCCAGTCACTCGCAAGGTTCTAGTCTTCGGCCTGGTCTACGCTATGCGTTTATACTGATTTTAGCAGCGTTAAACCGATTTAACGCTGCACCTGTCCACACAACAAGGCCCTTTATATCGATATAAAGGGCTCTTTAAACAGGTTTCTGTACTCCTCCCCTACGAGAGGAGTAGCGCTGAAATCGGTTTTACCATATCGGACTAGGGTTAGTTTGGCCGCAAATCGATGGTATTGGCCTCCGGGTGGTATCCCACAGTGCACCATTGTGACCGTCTGACAGCAATCTGGACTCGGGACGCATGGCAGGTAGACAGGAAAAGCCCCGCGAACTTTTGAATTTCATTTCCTGTTTGCCCAGCGTGGAGCTCTGATCAGCTATGGGTGGCGATCCAGTCCCAAATCCAAAAGAGCTCCAGCATGGCACCGTACGGGAGGATACTGGATCTGAATCGCTGTATGGGGAGGCAAATCTGTTCTATCAGATCTCCGTTACAGAAGACGAATGCCAAGCCATTTTGAAAACAATCCTCCAACAGAGGCCACAGCAGGATTCAGCATAAGTTGTGCGTGACAAGAGGAGGGAGGGGTACATGAGGAACCCCTCCAAGCTATCACACAGTTCCCTGCAGTCTCGAAAAGCATTATTGACTTGAGACTCAAATGCCGAGGCAAACACATTATTCGAGGTGGTTCAGGGTATAGCTCGTCAATTTACCCCCCTTCCCTCCCATGAAAGAAAAGGAAAAAATGTTTCTTGACTTTTTATATGTCATCTATGTCTACTGCATCCGCTGGTAGACACGGTGCTGGGGCATTGAAACAGAGCACCCTCTCCCCTCGCCATCCTCCCTGCCCCTCTGGCAGACGGTACAATATGACTGCTATCCATCGCATCATCAGCCCGCTGATGTGCTCTGGCTGCCTCAGTGAGAGATTCGGCCGGGGGTGTCTGGGTAAAATAGGAATGACTCTCCGTCATTCCTAGTAGATGGTACAGAAATGGCTGGTAACACGTTTCAATGCTAGCAACTGGGGGCTGAGCTCCATCAGCCCCCTCCTTTTGCATGTTAAAGAAAAGATTCTGTACTGCCTGACTATCATATCAGCAGGGGATGCTGGGGCTCCTCTCCCCCGCACCATTTAATGTCCTGCCTGCGACTATCATAGCAGCTGGAAGGCTGCCCCCTCATTTTATCTCACTAACAAGTCATTGTTTCTTATTCCGCATTCTTTATTACTCATCACACAAAATGGGGGGATCACTGCAACGGTACCAGGAGGGTGTCGGGGGAGCAGAGAAGCAACAGGTGGGGTTGTTGCAGGGGCAACCCCTAGAATGCATCCAGCTTCATCATTTTGCAAGGATCTGACACGGAGTGGCTGTGCTTTCTGGTACATGTTCTCTAGCACACTTGCCCCCTATTCTAGGCAAGGACTGACCTCTATTTTTGAGGAATTAAACAAAGGAGGAATGACCCGCGGGGATCATTCCCATTTTTGTCTTTGCACCCCGGCTGACCTCTCAGCCAGAACACCCATGACAGCAGCCAATTGGCTACAGAACGACTAATAACCATACATCTATCGCCACTTTTACAGGCAATGGCAGATTGGTACAGAACAAGCATATTTATGCTTTATAACCGTCTCTGCTATCTTGCAAAGGGCAAATGGAATGCTGCTGTTGTAGCGCGTGCAGTACCGCCTCTGTCAAGTGTGCATCGCAGTACACTTACGTGACAGTGACCAAAAGGGAAAACAGGCTCCATGGTTGCCATGCTATGGGTGTGCCAGGCAATCCCAGGGAAAAGGCGCAAATGATTGTCTGCTGTGTGCTTCCGGAGAAGAATGAGATGACGGACACATTTACCCAGATCACCCGTGCACACTATTTATGCACCATCATCGCATTGGATCCAAACCCAAATTCCAATGGTGGGGGAGACTGTGGACACTATGGGATAGCTACGGGATAGCTACCCACAGTGCAACACTGCGGAAATCGATTCTAGCCTTGGACCATGGATGCACACCACCGAATTAATGTGCTTAGTGTGGCCACGTGTACTTGACTTTATACAATCAGTTTTACAAAACCGGTTTATGTAAAATCGGAATAATCCCGTAGTGTAGACATACCCCCAGTCTCCCTGTCCTCCAGGTCCCAATCTACTTCCTCCACCACTCTCCCAAACCAAGTCCTGATCTTGTCCCCTCATTATTCCAGACAGGTTTCCTGCTCTGGCCCTCTGCCTGGGTGTCAGCAGGGGATGCATTGGAAGCATAATAGAGAGAGAGAAAGCCTCCTTGCTCTCAGTTTTGACGCCACAACAGCCAGCAGTAACTTTGAGAAACAATTGCAAGGGAAAGAGCTGGGCTGGAGCATGCTCAGCGCAAAAAGAATCTTTTGAGAATTTAGTTGCCAAATCTAACAAGTCTCTACTGAGCATGTGCAAACTGCAATTTTCTCAAGGCTTATAATTTGGCCAAATTTAGGCAGCTTTTCACAGGATAAAAAAAGGTACGTCCCTGATACAAAGGACATCCACCCTGCTAAATTTCAATTTCTTGCTCCAAAGCATGGAGGCATGGAACTTCTCAACAGAACAGTTACTTTACTCACATCACTTCTTGCCCATAGTGTTTATGGCTAATTCAGCCCTGCATATGCTCCTGAAGGTTGAAATGATTAAGGATGCAAGAAATTGTGGGTAACAGTACAATCTGTTTTGAATTATATTCCAAGGGATTGGCAAAAAATTGCTTAGCTGAGGTGATGTTTAACTAAAGTTAATTGTACTGAACACCACATAGGAATACCGTAAAGTGATCACTGAGGATATGAGGTTGCCTATTTGAAGATGAATGGGGTGTAGCCCTTACTAAAAAAAGACAGTTATTGCCCAATGTGATGCAGTATCACTAGTGTAAGATGCAGTGATTTGGGCCATTATTGTACAATATACTACAGACCTTTTTTTAAAAGGGATGTTTCATTACATGCAAGATTCACTTGCACTAGCTAAGCAAACTAACAATGACAAGAACTGCCATTCTGCCCTGCCTCTTTACAGAGGCTTACAGAAGTGGAACATTTCTTGTGTCCCTGCCTCCTCTTTCATACTCACACAGGCCTCATTTAAACTAGCTAATGCTGCTAAACAACACATTTTCCTAGTCTAGACAAGACCTGTGTGCAGGTGACAGAGGAAGGGCCACAAGAAGCCTAGTCTAGACAAGGCCACAGATGTCAGACAAATCTTGTCCAAAAGATGTAGCAGTGTGATTATGAGAAGTCTCATTTGACCTACTTCTGTCTGAAGGCCTCACTTTGGTCCTGCTGTTCAAAGGCGATCAGGTTCATCTCTGTCTTAGAGTTGTCTATTTGTCAACCAGAGGTGTTACTGCAGCACATGTAGACATACCCAAGCTAGCTTTAATCTACATAGCTTGAATAATAAATAGTAATAATTAATTAGTAGCAGTGAAGCCACAACAGCACACGTAGCTATACTGGCTAGCTGAAGGGGTACATACCCAGCTTCCCAAGTACATCACTGTCACAGAAAAAAATATTTTGACAGCAAGAATCATTGAGAGCAAAAATATGAGCTAACTTTAGCAATATCTATGAATATGTAAAGCTGCAAAAATAAATCCATCAAATTATTCCCCGACTTGCCCAAATCAGTAACTGAATCTGGGTTTTTTAAAGAAAAAAAATCAATTCCAGTATATAATGCATATAAGTAGTATTGCATAAATTATTTGTAAGATAAAAAAATAACAAGACATTTTTTCAATGCACAAATTTTAGAAGAACAACTATATTTTGTAACAGCACAACAAAACTGCAATCATACAAAGTTTGTGTTTCCACTTCACAACTTACATTACTTTAACAAAAATTTAAGCACATGCAAATTTCACTTATCTGCATGACTAATATTTATCACTGTTAAATCTATTTACTTTGATATGAGAAAAACTCATAAAATGTAATGTGTTCTTTAGAAATTTAATAGAAACATACAGAATTTAATAGAGTGATAGCCTTTCTGTACAATTCTTGAACCATCCTGTAGAATTCTAACGCAGGCATGCTGCTAACCTCAGACTAACAATATTTCATTTAATAAAATTCTAAAGATCTTCTATGTAGTTAACAACGGATTATAAAATATTTCCCGTTGGTCTTTTCCTGGGTCTTTTCCCCTTGACACATAGTACCCTGCTGACCATATTTTTCACTCAAGATTTGCTGAAAAAGTAAGACAGGCAATGAACACAGCTCATTTCATGACATGCACCTAAGCAACAAGTCTGTCCTCTTCTGCTTTTCTTCAGTTTGTACTGTGAGACCATCGCTCTCACTGATTACTTATTCCTTTCTGAAACATACCCACTGAATACGGCCAGAATTTTCAAACTTGCCTAAAAGTGCCAAAAGTTAAGCACTTAAGTCCATACTGACTCACCTAGATTAAAGTGCCCTGATTTTCAGTTATACTAAACTACTGAAGCTCTAAATTACTCCAGTTGGAGTAATACCCCAGTTGGAAAATGTTGGCCTCAATACTTACTCCCTTTTAACATACAGCAGTAAGAGAAAATTAATTTTGTAGCACTTTATCATCATTCCTCTAATTGTATCTATTCTGAGACCTTATGTCATTTTCACCTGAAAAGAAAAGGCATTTGTTCAGTCACGTTAACACACATGAACCTCAGAAGATGGCCTGTGCCGTTTTTTATTCCTCAGGCTGCAGTGAAAAATTTTAGTCCACTGTTCCCAATCTATGGCCCTATTCATCACTGCTTACTCATTCTCCCCACTGACTTCAGTGAGAGTTTTGCCTGTTCTAAATTAACACTAACCACTCAGGGAAAAGGGCTAGGTAATGCTGTATACAGCCCAAATGAAAACATCTGCTCAATGTGCAGCAGCAGTCAAAAAGAGTAAACAAAATATGTTTGGATGTACTAAAAATGGGTTAGAAAATATTTTGCAGGAAAGATACTAAAATACTATTGTATAAATCAATTGCACACCCTCTACGTATTGTTTATAGTTTGTCATACCATCTCAGAAAAGGTATAGTAAAAATACAAGAAGTCCAAAGGTATACACTGCAAAAGGCTTCTACATGTGGAGCCATTACAAAGATTAGGAGTATTTGGTTTACAGGGGAGATGAATAAGAAGTGGCATGACGGAAGAGTATTATATAATGTAGAGCACAGAAAAGCTGAGTCAGGCACTTAAGAACAGGAGGATACCAATGAAATAAAAAGACAAGAATTTAAAATGATAAAAATATATTTTTACACAGCCTGCACGTAATATCACTGCCAAAAACTAATATTAAGGCAAAGAGCTTTGCAGGAGTCAAAGAAGGATCAGGAATGTATACGAATAACTAGAACTTCTACAGTTTTACTTACTAGGATGAAAATTGGTAAGGAATATCATCCTCATTTTTAAAGACCTAAAGCAGCCACTACCTGCCTGAAATTAGGCAAACCTTTGCCTAATTCCATAATTGTGAATTATGGGGCTTTAACCTTCCTCTGAAGTATCTGGTACCGATTACTGTCTGAGACAATACTGGACTAGAAAGCGCATTGGTCTAAACTGATTTAACAATCCTCATGTTCATAATAATGAGTTCTGAACAGGCTTCTATGCCCATAAACTGAGAAAATCACATATAATATAGCAATCTTATAACTGGTTATTTTTTCCCTCCTTTGGAGTGAAAATTCCTCAGTGACGGTTGGACATTTTGCCAGACGTATGTACAGAAAACCTCCCTCACTAATTTATTCAGGGTAAATCTTATCTTTATCTGACTTCATCTAAGAAGAAATTGTGGCCTTTTTAGTTCTAAAACTCTACCTTGTCAGTGTCAGAGCATCAGCTACTTTCACTAAGAGGAACATCGTTCCAGTAATAGATAATGACACAGATGCATACAAATGTCCACCTTTTCTTCTCATAAATAGTTTTCACAAGAGCTTTATTACACCATACAAAACATTTTAATTCCAGTTAACTAATTGATGCAGGTTTTTCAGGCCCACTGCAGTTACAAGGCCATGTCCTTGCTTTACTATTTTAGTGATTGCCTCATGTCCTGAATATGAAATTTCTATATCAGTAACACATGAGTAGTCACATTCAATTGGACTATTTGTGTTTGTACTCACATGAGTAAGAGCTGCAGGATGGGGCTGACAGGTTGTACACATCCTTCATGATTAGGGTGACCAGATCGCAAGTGTGAGAAATTGGGACACTTTTTTGGGGGGAGGGAAGGCTATAGCTGCGTATGTAAGACAAAGCCCCTAAGGTTGGGGTGTCTGGTCATCCTGTTCAGGATGTCTTGTCCCCCACTTGACTATCTCATCCATGTATTGGATTGTTTAAAGTGCAGTTATACAAACTTGGATGATGTGAGAAATAACTACCATAATGAATGCGATGTTTTCTTTATTCTCTTTTCCTTTTATTTTGTTGTCTCTTTTGATTCTTATTTCAAGAGAGGGCAATGCAGGTTACATAACATATAAAGAAATACGCAGACTAGGTTAAGTTAGAATTTCTTTTTCTTTCCAAAACTTGCAGTCAGTACACAAGATGTTATAACAGTACATTGTTAGCTATTCTTTTCTGCATTCCTGTAAGTACAGCAATCCTACTTCCACTGATCCTGTGCAAGCATACACGCTTTTTCAGAAGTTAAAAGCTGTCCATATGCCTACTGCCATGTACTCGAAGTCTGGCTGAGTAGAGAACTGCATGAGAAAAAACAATATCTTAAAATATCTGTTTCACAGTCATGAACATCTGTCTCCTCTTCAAAAGTAATGTAGTGTAATCTGGATATATATTCCCACAGTGGAACTTTGGTAATTCAGATTAGAAGCAATTCTTGATGTTTTAAGGACCTTCTTTATTACAAAAACAATTACACAATCCACCAGCACAGTACACAGGCAGAGAGAAGTAGAAGTTTATTTAGCAAGAAGTCTCCTGGCAGATGCCAGAACAACTGGGGCAGTGAAATTGGGTTGTATCAATATCTCTTCCAGTCAGCCTGTAAAAAATACTTTCTGGGTCTAAGACCTCTATACATTTAGGTATCCAACAATGCTGACATTTCATATTTGTTTCAGAAACTCTAGTTCATCTACCTTACTCCCAGATCCTTTATTATCTTTCATTATTATTGTATTATCCCCTCAAATCCTGAATAGGGAATTTCTAGATCAGTAAACTTTTGTGGTTTTAATCTTGTTCCCCATGGTGGTCAGTCAGCCTTGAATAATTTAGCCATTCTGTGGGTCAAATTGCTAGGCATCTGCATTTTCCTAATTTGCATGTATGAATACAATAATCGCAAGGTGCAACATATCTGCACGCAGACCTTGGGCTGCCATGTTTGAGATGCATTCCTCAAAATCTGAAGTACTTTTCTTTCCTTTTGCTCCATGCATAACAGAGACTGACACAGTTGCAGAGGAGGCATTGTCTTGATTTGAGTCCCACATGATGTGCAAAGTTTCTTTAAGAACTGACTGTTACCTTTGAGAATTTTGTTTTGATAGTCTTCTCCTGAGAAGTTTCCCCAAGCAAATTTACCAGAGCTTATCTGTATATTTGAGGCGAAGACCTTCATTACAGTGAAATAAAAAATTGTTAGTTATAATTAAAATTAAATATAAAAATATTAAGAGGGATTTTCAAGATTGCCTCAGAGGCTTAAGAGCACAATTCCCACTGACAGATGCTTTCGAAAATCTCATCCCATATCCATAATTGGAAGTCAGAGCTTGAAGTCTTTAACTCACATTTATTCCTAGGATGTTGTCATTTCAATTATTTAACTTCTCTAAAACACAGGTCTACACACTCCATTTTCCTTCTGCTTGAAGATTCTATAAGAAGTAATACTTAGTACTTCCCATCAATGCAGCCCTTAGTAGTCCCAATGAAGTCCAATCCCTACAGCTCCTGCAGGCTAATAGGTATTAATCCCCAGTAAGGTGCTTGACACTTTACAAGACACACAAAGAAAAGACAGTTTGTAAGAAGTTTACAAGATAAAAACTGGTAAAGACAAGATGAATTAGGAGACTCAAAAGAAGGAGACAAGTATCTGAGGAGTAGCTGTGTTAGTTTGTATCCAAAAAAACAATGAGGACTCCAGTGGCACCTTAAAGACTAATATATTTATTTGGGCATAAGCTTTTGTGGGTAAAAAACCCCCCACTTCTTCAGATGCATGGAGTGAAAATTACAGATACAGGCATAAATATACTAGCACATGAAAAGAAAGGGAGTTACCTTACAATGGAGAACCAGTGTTGACAAGACCAATTCAGTCAGGGTGGATGTGGTCCACTCTCAATTGATGAGGAGATGTCAATACCAAGAGAAGGAAAATTGCTTTTGTAGTGAGCCAGCCACTCCCAGTCCCTATTCAAGTCCAAATTAATAGTGTTAAAGTTTGCAAGTTAAGTTTTTTACGCACAAAAGCTTATGTCCAAATAACTCTGTTAGTCTTTAAGGTGCCACCGGACTCCTCATTGTATTTTTCAAAAGAAGGAGTTAACTTAGAAGTCTTTTCTTCTTCCCTCTCATATGATGATGGGATAAAGAAGACATTTGACTGACATGGTTTAAATTTTGTAGGATGCACAGACAAAATGAATCTTTGTGAGGGATTTAAATGAGGATAGGGAAAGGGCCTGTTTGCAGTGAGTTTGGAAGGCATGGGAAACAGCACTAAGGGTGTGATCCAACTCTTACTGTCTGACCTCCTTGAGTAGACTCTCACTAACTTCAGCAGATCAGACTCCAAGACCGGAGTCAGAGAAGAAAATGAACGAGGGCAGCGTGGTTGTCATTAATGGTAGTGTGAAGGGGACACAGTAAAAAAATAAAATCTAACACTGAGTATGGAACAGAAGTGTGCTGGGAAAAGAATGAGATATTTAAACTTTCTATGATAGGCAAAGGGGAGCAAGTGGAGGGATTAGAAGAGGGGGAGTCGGGCTTTCATTAACAGGAAAGAAAGATAGCAGCAGCTGAACGAAAATCTCTCTGATGAAGACTTCCCCCTCATCTTTTCCGAAAAATCCAGACTTAACACAGTTCAGACAAATTAAAAACAGTCTAAGCACAGGTAAGCATGGACAAATGAACAAATAAATTCTAAATGCAGTATTCTCCAAAATCAAGCAAATAAATACAGTCCCTTAGTGAATGCACGAGTAAAACAAATGAAACACTTGTAATCTGATATTTTGTCCCAGCAGCACTGGTGTTTGTGGTGGCGGCAGTAACAATTTCAAAAACAAGAACTTTTCCTCCCCTCCCAACACAATAATTAGATTATTTATTTCTGGAGTGAGCAAAGATGCCTTGACTCAGAAAAGTTAGCAAAGTAGAAAGTGAGGTTAATAACAATTACAACATAATGTTGCTTAGTATTTTTTAAATGCGAACAATTACATTTACATTTTAGAAATGTTTTTCATGCAAGCATCCCTCCTTGCACTGTGGTTTAGCCACATCAGCCTATAACATTTCAGAGATTACGATTTAAACAGGGTTTGGGCTTGCTTGGTTTTTGGATGAAAAAAACTCAAGGTGTGGCATGAGGCAGTGGTGGTGATTCAGCAAACAGCAGTCTTCCCTTGAAGTCAGTATTGAACGAAGGGCCTCATCATGGTGCAAGGAGGCATTGAGCTACTGGTTGTTCTTTTGTGGATGAGTCAGAAACAAACAGCACTTTTTGCCTGAGCTGGAGTGTATGTAAACATGACCCTTCCAGAGATAAGAGATTGCTGTCTATTGCTAGAAAATGGAATTATTCCCTTTATCTCAAGTGGCAAGGGATTCTGCTTTTAGACCTGATCCAATGTCCCCTGAAGTTCCTGGAAAGGCTCTCATTGACATTGGTGGTTTTTGGATCAGGCCTGTCATGCTGAGAGTTCCAGATCCGATCCGATCCGATCCAATCCAATCCAATCCAATCCAATCCAAAAGGGTGGGGAGGGATAGCTCAGTGGTTTGAGCATTAGCCTGCTAAACCCAGGGTTGTAAATTCAATCCTTGAGGGGGCCATTTGGGGATTAGCTCCTAAGGTCCCAGCCAACTCTAATATTCTATGTATGCCCTACAATTCTTATCAAACAGAAAATATAAACACAAGGATACTTCAGAAGCTAAATAAATAGAATCTAGGCTTAAGTCCTTCAAAATCCCAACTTAATTTTAAAGGTCAACATTCTGCCCTATATACTGGGTGTACATCAAGGAAGAATTTTGCCTAAATGAATCAAAATATCATAGCCAAGGAGCCTGAGGGACTAAGTAAATCTCACAAAGAATAAATGAAGAAAACAGTTGGTTTGGAGATGAAGGAAACAAAAGATCACAAAGACAGTGTGATGCTGCACTCTATATGCTTTATGGAAATATGCTAATAAATATGATTTACTGGAATATGCTTTATGTTACATACCCCTTGTATGGTGTCATTAGAAAGCTTGAAATCTACTAAGTGTAATCCTGTTTGTTTGCATGTATTATTTCTATGTCTGGAGTTAGGAGAATAAGATATAAACTTGTATCACTGATGTAAACATATTAAGTGGAGACCATTAAGGGTGCTCCAGAAACAATCAGTTACTTGAAAGCATTCCTGTGCACGTGTGGGTCAGCCCATGGGGAATGGAGACTAGGGGTCTGACAGTGACATGTGACCATGTCACCTGGTAATGAAATCCATCTTAAATCTGGTACTTTTCCATTTAGAAGGAGGGTTAGGGACCCAGAGAGTCAAAAGATTCCAACCTTGTGCCAAAGCTATAGAAGGGGCTGTCAGTCATGAGAGAGCCCCTGCTTATCACCTGAGATGTCTGCTGGAACTAACAAGGACTGTACCGGGGAAAGGATTGGGCCCAGATTAGGAAGGAGTCTAGTCTGTGAAAGAAGCTTATTGGAACATCTCTGAGGGTGAGTTTTACCTGTGTTCAGTTTCTTAATGTATTAGGCTTAGACTTGCATGTTTTTGCTTTATTTTGCTCGGTGACTTACTTTGTTCTGTCTGTTATTACTTGAAACCACTGAAATCCTATTTTTTATACTTAATAAAATCACTTTGGTTTATTAATGAACCCAGAGTAAGTGATTAATACCTGGAGGAGCAAACAGCTGTGCATATCTCTCTATCGGTGTTATAGAGGGTGGACAATTTATTGAGTTTACCCTGTATAAGCTTTATACAGAGCAAAACAGATTTATTTGGGGTTTGGATCCCATTGGGAGCTGGGTGTCTGGGTGCTGGAGAGGTAGCCAGCTGAGCTGTTTTTGGTTAAAGTCTGCAGCTTTGGGGGTGTGGACCAGACCCTGGGTCTGTGTTGCAGCAGGTTAGCATGTCTGGCTCAACAAGGCAGGGTTCTGGAGTCCCAAGCTGGCAGGGAAAATGGGCTCAGAGGTAATTTCAGCACATCAGGTGACAGTCTCAAGGGGATCTCTGTGACTGAACCCATCACAGACAGGATGTTACAACCTTGTAAATAAAAGCTGATTTTGAGAGCTTCGAATTTTGGAAGCATACCATAAGGCCCCTTGTGTCTGGTTTTAGCAGCATTCCTCCATTTGAAGTCAATGGCAGAAGAAAGGTCTCAGTATCTCTGGAAAAATCAGGTCTACTGTGTCTTAAGTTGGGCATCCAAAAATGGAGACACTCAGAATCAGTGGGTTTTCAAACTTTTGAAAATTTGGGCTTCTCTTCTCAGACGACTTCCATAATGGAAAGACAGTAAGTAAAATGTTTTGTTTTCAACATCTGTGAACACTTCATGTTTTGGAGGTGTATAGGTGAAAGATGCACAAATCAGTTCTTTTAGTCAGAATGAAATTAAGGCATAGATTGAAGTTTCTGTGGTAATTTTATAGAAGAGAGATCTCATTTGGTCTGGATTTTTAAGATGTTAGCAAGACACCTACATTATATGACTAATGGGAGCTACCAAAGGGGGGAAAAAGAAGCTCACAATATAATTTACAATGACTTAAAGGTCACTATCTGAAGGATAAAAGGAATTGTCACTGAAAGAAATCACCACAGATGACATCTGAGACCTCTGCATTGAAAAAGTCAATTAACAGCAACTTGGTTTTATGTTTTATCTGTGTTAAGTTTAAGAACATTTGAAGACAACTGTGATTGAATATCACACAGATAATTTTGCAAAACATCAAACACTTTCACAATCTGCAGGGACTGAAAATTATATCAGAGTATTGTCTGAATACATATGACATTGAAGTACATAAAGTGAAAACATATCAATGCAAAACAAAATAGGCTCTTCATGGAAGAACAGGGACCAGCATGGGGTAACAATTCTCCAGAGCTACAAATTAAATGTATCAAGGCAAATAAAATCTGAACTTGTGCAGCTCAGTATCAAAGTTGTAAGGAATTCTAATCAAAATAAGAAAAAGGTCATAGTAAAAGAAAAAAGCAGATACAAAGTCCTGCCACAAAAGCATAAGGATATGCTCCTAGTCAGCAAATATAGGCTTCAGTGTTGTGGGCTTGATGAAAAATATAGAAAATCTTATCCAAAAAATTCAAATATGATGATTTTCAAAACACTGAACCACAACCAGCTTCTAAATAAAAGGAAGGCTACAGATGGGCTGTAAACAGTTTGAGAATTATACAAGGCTTACTAGGGGTAGAACCCAGATAGGAGCCTTAAATGGTATGTCAGATTAGTTTAAGGGTAACATTTTCAAAAGTGATTTAGGAACCTAAGGGCTAACGCGTTGTTTGCTCTTAAATTTGCTACTTTAAGTAGGCTGGCATAGTTAAAGTGGCCCAAAACAAAACAAAACGAAACAAATAAACAAACTATCCTGTTGTAGGTTTAGTTGTATTGCTATGTAGTGTTTCCATCAATATAGCTTATTCTAGTTTCACAAAGTGAAGTAAACTGTACCATTATAAAGTGCCTTTCACTAGTATAACTGCATCCACACTAGGGCTTTGAGGATATGTCCAGGGCCGGCTCCAGCCATTTCACCGCCCCAAGCACGGCGGCATGCCGCAGGGGGTGCTCTGCCACTTGCCGGTCCCGTGGCTCTGGTGGACCTCTCGCAGGCGTGCCTGCGGATGCTCCACCAGAGCCGCAGGAACAGCAGACCCTCCACAGAGACGCTTGCAGGAGGTCCACCGGAGCTGCCTGCCGCCCTCCCGGCAACAAGAAGAGCACCCCCCGCGGCATGCTGCCCCAAGCACGCGCTTGGCACGCTGTGGCCTGGAGCCAGCCCTGGATATGTCTATACTGCAAATAAAAACTGGTGGCTGATACAGATTTTGTCAACCACCTATCCTCATTTCCCAGTCTCTCTGGGGAAAAATTCACCAGTTTAAACCATTTCAGTCCACATCACAGCAATAATTTACTCTTTAGCTCTCCGCAAAAAAGCCCCACCTAGAAGCTTTTTGAAAAATAGCTATTTTTTTCAGGACTTATATCTCAGGAACACTTTGCTCAAATGACTCCAAATGTAGGTCACTAACCCTTCTCTGCACTCCCCCAAGGTATAGCAGATTCAAGAAAATCCATGCAATCATGTGGATTTGGGAGTATTTAGAACAGTATTTCTCAACCTGCAGCCCGCTTGCGGCCCAATCAACACACAACTGCGGCTCATGTGACATCCTCAGGGCCATAAAGGTAGTATATATATTGCAAGAGGCCACAGAACACACAGAGAGTTGCATAGTCAGCCCACAATGGTAAATAGGTTGAAAACCACTGATTTAGAATATTGCCCTTTAAACAGGAAGTCTAGAGAGATGATGGAGGTAAAAGATTCCTCTATACTCCTACCTGCTGCAACGGAAGCTCTGAAAAGTGTAAGGGGGCCTATACATCTCAATATGATATTCTCAGCTGAATCAGAACACCCCACAGAGATTAATGGAACCTAAAGCAATAGCTCTGAGACATGTTAACTGCTCCATTCATCTCTGTAGGTGTTCCGATCCCCATCCTGAGGGTTTTAGAGCCTGTGATATGCATGAAATGTATCCATTCTTAGCTCCTCACCAAAGGTACAGGAGTCAGGACTTCTCCAGATCTTGGCTCATGTGGGGGGCAGGTTAAGGGTCTCAGATCCTCCCAAAAGTGTTAGCCCTCCCCAGAATTCAGCTCACTTGAAGGTTGAGGATGGGTCCAACCCCTGTAGATGGGCGCAGGGCCCCCAGATGCTGGAATACACACAAGGAGCAATGTGAAGGGCTCAAGGGGTCAAGGCTCTCATATGAAGGGGCTGGGAACGGGGCTTAGACACCTCCCCCCCAAGAGGGCACACACATAAGAAGGGAGAATATGGGGCTCATAGGCACCCTTGTCCTTATTCTCCCTCATTTGCCCTGCCACTCAGCCTGAGGTCCCCCCTCCTAATGTCCCACTACTCCACTACCCTAACTCTCAACCTTCCTCACCTGAGACCTAAACCTTTCTCTCCATTTATCCTCCCCTAAAACCCTCCCCTCACTGATGCCCCAAACCTCTTTCCCCCATTACCCTAGTCCTACACCACCTAATACCTCTTCCCTTTCAGGAAGCATTCACACACATCTATCTTTTTTTCTGGAAGACTTTGGCCAGGTCTACACTACACACTTCCTTTGGTATAACTATGTCATTCAGGTGTGTGAAAAATCTACCCTCCTGAGTAACATAGTTATACTGACCTTAACCGTTAATGCAGACAGTGCTATGTCAGCAAGAGAGCTTCTCCCACTGACATAGCTACTGCCTCTTGGGAAGGTGGAGTTCTTAAAGTTAGTTTAGACTGGAGCATCTTCACCAGAAGCACTACAGCCAGGCAGCTACATTGGTGCCGCTGTCCTGATGCAAGTTTGTAGTGTAGACCTGCCCTTAGATTATATTATCCTCAAACTAAAATTGCCAGTCATGACTCACAAAACGTAGCAAACTCCAGTCACTCAGTTCAAAACTCCTTTTGTCTTAGATGTGAGCTTGTCATTAATTTATCCTTAGTTATGTTAACTGAAGAGCTAGTTCACAGCCATCAGCCTCAAGCAAATCTGTGGTTCATCTAGAAAGACAGGGTGAGTGAGGTAATATCTTTTATTGGACCAACTCCTATTGGTCAGAGAGACAAGTATTCAACCATTCATTACTACTTCTCAATTCAACAGTACAAGGCCACAGAAGGAAACCTGCTTTTCTGGGGACCTGTCACTCAGGAACCCTCTTGGTCAATGATCCAAATTTGGTTCATTAACACTACCCTTCATGCCCAAATTTCAAAGCAATCACAAGTAACTGTTCAGATTTTAGAGCACTTATAAGAATTGAGCTTTAAAGCATATAAAATGGCAGAAATGGAAACTTTCTAGCCATTTTTCTGTATTGGCATTTGCACACTCCAAAAAATGTACATTTTCCTAAATACGCTTCTCAGTTTGGGTCCCCCAAAGATTCAGTGGGTGCCATGTTTACCTTGGGTAAACACTTGAAAGACAGAGACCATTTTCATATCAACAATTTGACTTGAGCCAAAAAAAACCCCAAACAATAAAAAAACCCTTAGAAACTTTTTGGAAAATGGCTTATTTTTTGATGGGAGGTTTATATCTCTGCAATCCCTTTCTTAAATGACCCAAATTAGGGACACTAACCCTTTCTTGAGGCACCCCAAATTTCAAAGGAGTCTGACTAAACCTGCCAATTTTAGAGGACTTCGAAAGGTCGACCTTTAAACAGAAGTCATGATGCAAACTTAACTATAGTGGCACTGCTGTGCCACTATAATATACGCCCATGTCACTGAGAGCAGTAACATTTTCTAAGTGTTTTGAAAGGTGAAGTATCCTAATGTTTACATAGAATCAAGCTAAGAGAAAAATGCATCATCTATGATCCTGCACTTCCCCCACAGGAAGACTTTCAAAAGGAACTTGATATCAGTGAGATAAAGAGCCTAATTCTGCAGTTGATACTCAAGCAAACCTCACTGGGAATTTTGTCTGTTTTAAGCCAAGTGGATCAGTTACCAAATATGCTAAAATAGACCAAGGAACTCTGATACTGGCTTAATCCAATGGTGTGTGACAGGAAAAAAGAAGTGGTTCATGATCTGCATCATTCTAAGAATCTGAATGTTAATATATCAGAGAGAAGAGTATCAGAGGTCTAAACAGAAATAGTGAATAGAATATCAGGTACTTGATACTGATATTTTTCTAAAATGCATCTTTCACATGGTACTGCCCGCTGAAGTTGACAATGAGTGTGTCAAGACAGGCAGGTCTAGGTAATCCGCTTTTAGGCAGTTTTGGTTCAGTGAGCACTTTTTGGTACCAGCACAGCACTGGAATTATAGAAGGCCAAGAAGTTCCACAAGTGTATTTTGGGGTGCACTAAGCAAGGCTATGACATTATGTTCATATTATTCATACACTGCTTGTAATAACTCAGTAATTCAGCACTGTAAAGAGAAAAGCATAAATTCTCAGTGCACAAAGCAACATTCCAAGGAAGACAATTACCTATTGGTGGCATACAGATGAACAGAAATAAAATATAGTTATGCAAAATGTGCCCCAAGATAGCAAGATCTCTTACAAGAGCCTCGGCTATGCTGTTATATTCTCATTTTGAAAACAGTAATACATCAATATAAAGTTCTCACCTTAGCTCTGCCTCCGAGGAACAGTTCTGTCTGTTTGGCAGTACAGCGCCATAATCTTTTCCCTGCTCTCTGGCCTCTCAGCAAGGTCTCATTTTGGCTCCTTTGTCAAATCTCTGTTGTCTAGTCCAGTAACCAAGTGCAGTATGGCTTGTGCATCCTAACCCAGATAGCAAGTTCCTACCTCATTAGCCCAAGAATGGCATCTCAGTACAACTTCCACAGCAGGATTTCAGCAGCCATACTCTCAGATTATGCCTTCTATTCAATTAGCCAGTTTTCCTGTGGCTGGCTGAGTCTGAGACACGAGAAAGCTTAAAAACACCAGCTCCTCTGAAGATCCTGAGCGAAACTTGCACTCAAGCACTTTCCAGATAAAATCAATGCTATGGAGGCTGTATCAGCGTTCCACAACTGGAGGCTTATTCCAGTGCCTCACTTGGCAGCCACCCCTTGGAAACAGAAGTAGAATGTTTAATGCTCCAACAGCCAGAATCCTGCTGCCACCACAAACACATCGGGACTTGAGAAGCGGATGGCTCCAAGGAAATGACATCCTAGTCTTTTAAATGTCATACTATTTTAGTGTTATGTTGCTATTTTTTTCATTTGAATGGTCAGTGTTAGGATTTGGCAGGCATTTTAATTGTTGGAAAGGATTTTCCTTAGAAAAAAAATACTTTTTCACATTTTAAAAGGTAAATACTTCAGAAACAGATTGTGGTAGACGTGGGACTCAAGAGTAACCATCAACAGCACTTATTAAAAATAAGGAAGAAGTGATTTCTTTGGGCTAAGGAAATATAAAAAGAAGGTTACTACACATTTACACAATATATCCTCGTCATGAAAGAGAACATGACGACTGTTGTACTCACATTAGTGTTTTAGATGTGTTGGAATTACCTCTAGACCATTTAAAGATACTGCTAATCGAATTCAACACAACGGAAGAAATGCTCACATCACTTTAATTACAAAAGCTGAAAAATGCAAACTAAATATTGAATACAATTAGTGATTTGGAAGTCATGCCTGTGAAATCGTGCTCATTTTAGGATTTGAGAACATATTCTTTTTAATTCGTGTTTCTCAGCCCAAAAGCCTATTCTAAGTTTTAGGTTAGCAGATTGGGCAATAAAATTATGGGATCTCAAGCAAAAAGAAAATAAAAGGATTACAATTTGATTTTGAAATTCTGTTGGCTTAAATGTTCAACAAGATTTCAAATGAAGCAGGTTGCCTTACCAGTTTTCAGACGTCTTCTGCCCTCTCCTTTTGAGTGAAAACTCAGCAGGTGACTTCAACATTGTCTAAAACTCGGGAGTAACGAGGCATAACTGTAGGCAGGCACATACTAAATATGACACAGCATAACATTTTATTTGCCTACAGACAGTATGTACTCTGACAGCTGGCAAGGGCATTCTCTTCACTCCCCTTAGGACTTTTGTTATTGCATTGCTACATAATGTATCTAATTGAGCCCACTAGATTAGGGTCCAAACAAGCTCTGACTGAAATCAATAAGAGTCTTTCCATTGACTTCAGTGAATCTGGAGAAAGCCATTAGTGAACTAACTGTGCACAATTCACCTCTCATGTTGATGTGAATTAGATAGGAGAAAATATGCCATTCCACCAGGAATAAGAAAAGAAAAACCAAGAGAAGTATTACAGAAATGAAATAGGTACCAGCTAGAAAAACCTGAGATGCACCAATAGCAGCTAGATACAAAATGACCATGGCAAAACTGCTTTGCAAAATTTAAAGGGCCAGTCCCAGGAAGGCATGCTCAGGAAAGAATTCATATAGGAGGACAACCCTACACTGTGATGAGTTAGTAGGAGCCAGGTAGTTACAAAATAAGGTGTTTGTGCAGAATGAGCTATTTGTGTTATATTATCCATGTAAATAGGATATAATTCCACTTAACTCAAGGGAGCTACATTATTATAAATGGGAAGAGTTCAGCCCTTTTGAGCATAATGACATGTCTACTATAGTAGATCACTGTTACTTATAGAATTCAGCAAGTGCACTAGATGGTTTACAGGCAAGTATAAAGGCAAGGTCTCTCTCTGAGGAGTGTGGGTTGTGGCTCTGTCACCGTGGATGTCATTCTGATATCAGCTACACTTGTATAGATCAGGAACAGCACAATGGAAGTCAATAGAATTCCACCAGTGTAACGATGGGGTAAGAGAAATCAGAATCAGGCCCTGTATGTCTACATTTCAAATTGTTAGCTTCACTCCTGGCTGGAAGACTTCATTAGATGGTGACAGATGCAATCCTCATTTGTATTTTTGGAGGCAGGGGTTAAAATTCAGAAATTCTGACATGTTTCCATTTATTCCCAGAGCCTGACTCTGGGGCAAGTCTACACTACAAACAAATGTTTTCATTATTCCCAGAGCCTCAGCTGTGAATTGGAAAAACATTAAGAGTATTACCATGTCACTGAGCTCACTAAACACGCATCTTTGTTTCTAGAACTCCCATCTCAATAAATTAATGACACAATGAAGCTTTTAAAACTGGAGAAGGGTTTTCCCTAACTGGTCTAGAGCCATAGGGATATTTTAATCTGTAACCATGACTAGAAGCACACTATGTATATTTTTTCTGGGTCAGATTTTGATTTGTCCTAACTGAGCTCTTCAGGGAAATAAAGAGGTACAAGAACCTATAAACCTGTGTGTGTGTGTGTTTGCGTTCAGTAGGGTTCCCTGCACCATGGTTTGGCGGAGGTGGCAAGAGAAGGAACCAGGAGTTGGGGCTGTAGGGCCAATACTCATCGTGGAGCAAGTGGGAGGGAAAGGGCTGAACCTTGGCCCCACCCACAATACACTAGCCAGCAATGCTGAGCCAACATGGGGGAGAAATAAGCAGCACCCTTTGCATGACTGCTGTAAATTGCCTCTCCTCCCTATCCCCTTGTGCCCCAAGGGGAGCAAGGAGCAAGGATGGAATCTAAGGGCAGGTCAACACGTGAAACAGTGCATCGGTACAGCTGTGATGCTGTAGTCCTGAAGGGAAGGTGCTCCTACCCCAGTGGGAGAGCTTCTCCTATTGGCGTAGTTAATCCACCTCCCTGGAAGACAGTAGCTATGTCGACAGGAGTAGCTCTCCCACCAACATAGCTCTGTCTACATGTGAAAAATCCATACCCCTGAGCAACTTAGTTATACCACTACATGTCTGTGTGTAGACCTGGCCTAACTATGGCATGAGTCCTTCCTGGGGCTCTTCCTATGGTGGGAGCAGCTCTTTGCCACCCAATAGGTTAGACACAGACTAAAGTCTTAATCTAATCCCATGTACACTTGTGCTTGGTTACCTGTGAAATGTGATTGACATCCATTTCCCTGCGTATATTGTGAGGAGAAAGGGAGGCAATAAAATAAACAAGACAAATATAGAGGATTTTTGAAGACATAGGAGGGAGATTACAGACACAGGAACTGGTAGTAAAAGGGGACAAATGATAAACAGGATGATAAGAAACACAGATGGTGGAAGAGGGGAGAACAGAAAGGGAAACATTTTTGGATGTACAATGTATTATATTAAATAGTAATTCCTCAAAATATGGACCCAAACCTGCAAACTTTATGTATGAGAGTGGGGCTATGCATGGGACTGAATATGGTAACATTTTTAAAAATGCCAAAGGATGGGATTCATGAGAGGACTTAGTTGTTGCAACCCTGAGCATTGTGGCAACTTTTAGGAGCCCAGAAAATCACAGGAACAACACTGAGATCCATAAAGCCTGAGTTAGGTGCTTTGGTTCCCTATACAAAGAATGGGGAGTGATAAGTACCTAAGAATGTGATTCACACAAGCCAGTAAGTAGGTGGGGCGATGCCTACACAAGCCAATAGGAGATGCTGAAGAGAAAGGTATGTCCTAAGCCATGCCCCACTCACGGAAATAGGCGCCTATGTCTGGTCTGCAGGGAGGTGCTTATCTCAGCTAGTGATCCATGAATAGGAACCTGCTGCCTGGACTCAGGCAGTTTAGGTGCCTCAGGCATTTCTTGTGGGAATGAGTTAGGTGCCTGCCTCACTCCATACAAAATGGAGATAAGGAGAAGGAAGTGGTGGTGGTGCCACACACCTACTAACTTTTATCTCACTAGCTAGAACACCTGCCTGGGATGTGGGAGATACCAGTTCAATTCCCTTTTGCTGCCTGAGGGAGAGAAATAATTCAAACATGGGTCTGCTATCATTCAAGAATGTGCTCTAACCATTGAGCTATGGGATATTCTGTTGGGGGGAGGGGCTCCCTCAGTCTCTCCTGTTGAAGCTGTTCCAGATAAATAATAACAGAGTAATTGGAGTGGGGAGACTGGACCCTTGGTCTGCCACTTTTCCTTGACCACTCACCTGCAGTGCCATTCTCCCTCTCTCACTCATTGACTATTTAAGTGTTTATCCACAGCGGAGCAGTCAGTGGGCCAAAGAAGGAGCACGAGAATGATTCTGCAGTCCATCAGTTAGGGCTTCCACATGGAAGGTGGGAGACTCTAGATCCAATTACTCTGTATTTAGCCATAGTGAAACAGCTACACTCTCCTGAAGTTTTGCAGCTCCCTGTTTAAATCTGTTCTCCCACTCTGCCAGAGAGAAAGGAATTGAACCTGCATCTCCCACATCCTAGGTGATTGCTCCAACCACTGGGCTGAGAGTTATAAGGTAGGCATCCCTGCCTACTATGGCTGGATTTTGAATGGGACTAAATTAGGTAGCCATGCTCAGAGGCCACCTATTAGATTGGGCCCCATGTGCAACTAAAGACCTGTCTTCCCATGGTTCGTGAATTGCTCTGTGACTTAGCCAGGAGATAGCTGCCTGGGTGCCGAGAGTGAGCAGCAGTGTGTGTGCCACAGTGTCTAAAGTTTACACACACAGGGAAATTTTACAGCAGAGACCTACGCACCAAATGAGTTTAGATGCCCACCGGGTTAGGTGGCAGCCAGTTGTTTTGTGGATCACACCCTAAGTTCCTACTGCCAATGAGACTTAGGAGCATTTGAAAACAGGATTTAAGTCCTAAGTCACTAAGGCATTTTTTTGAAAATTTTACCCAATTTGCCTAAAGCTTTGCAGGATCAGGTCCTAGGCTGTAACTGCATGACACTATCATAGCTCTGGTGAGGTGAAAAAACCACCATCCACATTTATTATTCCTGCTGTTCTTATTCTCACAAAACTCCTGTTGACTTCTGTGGGAACTACATACATGTGAGTTTGTCTGGTTAGGCTTATTACACACAGTCTCATGCAAGTTAGGAGTTCATTAGTTCTTCTATATTACAATTTACTGTCAAATAGTTTTTTAAAATTGTGTTATTGTCCTAAACTCTATTACATTTTCTATTGCCTTTGATTACAGTATGAGGCCTATGTTTGTGCTTTGCATTCTTATTGTGCATACAGGACTGGCATCAGCTGCTTTTCATAGGGTAGTTGTCTCTTTGACTCTTCCTTAACACCATGAATATATATAGAACCAGTTCCTTAACAGGACATATATCTGTCTTTGATAATTTATTTCTGGTAAAAGAACCGTTCCCTCTATTTGTTATAGACTACAGCATTAGTAGAAAATGGGCCCAATCCTTCAAGGCTTACTCCTGCAAGCCCTTTCTTGTGCAAATAGTGCCACTGAAGTCATGTTTACATTTATTCAACGTCCCCCGTTTGCTTGTTGCATGTGATAAGAAAAAACCTTTTTGCTGAGTAACTTTAAGTTGGAAATGTGATTCTGGGAAAACAAGTATGTGGCCATATTTAAAAAAATATATATATCTACATGTGGAAGATTCAAAATTAATCTGAAAATAAGTCAATCTGAAAAATCTGCCATTTAACCATTGTTGTGAAAGCTCTAGGAAGAGAACTATTTGCATGGATAATAGATCTAGTGTAACTTCTAGTGCATTAATTTGCACATCTGAGGGTTGAATTCAGATTGGACAAATACTCCAAAATCTCTATCTGTTAAGCCACAGTAATTCTGGCTCTTGTTAAGTGATACGTTACTCCACAAACAGTCTTATTGAAATCAGTGGGGATACTCCTGGAATAAGGCACCAGCTGCGAGTAAAGGTGGCACAGCCTGACTCCAAGAATAAAAATGATTCCCAACAGGGATACAAAAACACGTGTGTGCCATGTAAACCTAAAACTGTTTAAAATGAACCAGTGAAGAGAATCTCTATGTATTGGCATGAAATGCAATCAACAAACTTAGCGACTGAGAGCTAAAACACGGGAGTGATGTGCATTGCTTCAGACAGAGTGCTTGGAAAATGCTTCCTGGAGCTCTCTGTTGTCAGTGGGAGTCCATAAACTCCCTCCACCCTTTTAAAGAGTGCAACATAGTCTCCTCTGTGGCTACCAATTGCTGGGGGAGTTCAGCCATGACTGCCTGACAAGCAAAGGGGATCCATAATCCTGCCTACTTCCTACTCTGACCCTTTTTGGACAAGCTGCTTCCATAGGGGAGCCACTTGGTAGCATTTCCTGTATGCCCCTGAGCATAGGGCTTGAAATCCTGGCTGGTTTATGTATAGACTTGTGCAATGGGGGACAGGAAAGAGACTCCTCCTTACTTCTTCCCCTACCCCACTGCATAGTTATGTACAAACTAGCCACAATCTATCCTTGGAATGCTGATTTTGAAACAGGGCTCTGTTTGTGTGTAATACACACACACAAATTTATATACACATAACCAGATTCCAATGGCCTTATGCACATGGAGTAGTACAGTTCTTTGTGAGTAGCTTCATTGATTTCATTTGGAATAACTGTAATTTGTAGTATTTTGTTACCCACAGTGAATAAGGATATCAAAATCTGGCCCCATAAGTAGTATTAGCCATGGACTGCTGTGGAATGTTGTAACAGATGTCATTAGAAGGCTCAAAGGCACAAAATGTACAGAAATTGCTTGAAGATTTAGAAATATTTTTGAAGGATTTCTAAAATATTTTGGACCCAGTGATGGCCCAAGTCTGCCACCCTTTACTCATGTTTAAGAGAAATGCAATTGTTTTCAATAATCTGCTTGCGGAGTAAAGTACTATCAGCATAAGGGTGGCAGAACCGGATCCTAAATGAACAAATGAATACATAAAAAAGAAGTTCTAACTGTTAAGAAATCTAGAAGAAACACCATGGTAAACCTATTTAATAGACAACTATCAGGTGAAAATTTAGATCTAAAATTTGTTTTACTTCAGAATTGTTATAATCTGTAAGGCCAAATTCTCTCCATTCTAAATAACTATTTAGAACTGCCCACTATTCTCACTGAGAATATATATATAAAAAATTGTTTATGTAAGACATATTGGCTATATTTATGGAAACCAACTGGAAATGCACCCAAATCTATTTGTGAGTGCATCCATTTTTGTGCAACCCTCCTCATATGTGCTCTTGCAAAACATGTAACAGCATGCAAATACCAGCACAGGTGTTCAGTTACTCATTGTGCCTGCACAGAAGCATACACCCACTAATTTATGAGTGTATTTATGGAAACCAGATGAAAAGCTTTATTGTTACAGAACAAGTATCAGTTAACAGCTCTACTGACATAATCAGCAATGCTGTTCCACAAACAAGGAATTAAGCAAAACAGACATGTTGGCTTTCACTCTCTAAGGCCTGGTCTACACTACGCGTTTAAACCGATTTTAGCAGCGTTAAACCAATTTAATGTTGTACCCGTCCACACTACGAGGCCCTTTATATCGATATAAAGGGCTCTTTAAATCGGTTTCTGTACTCCTCCCCAAAGAGAGGAGTAGCGCTAAAATCGGTATTACCATATCGGATTAGGGTTAGTGTGGCCGCAAATC
>NC_133770.1:193870606-193883106 GCF_003597395.2 Chelonoidis abingdonii
CTGCTATTAGATGGTTGGTGAAGTGATGAAAGAACCTAGTGCAATATATCCTCCGGAATCTAGTGTCATTTGCGGTACATATCCAAGGGCTGCCATTACCCTAGTGCGTGCCTCAGCTTCAGGGGCGCAAGCGTACCAAATGGCGGCATTAAAGGAAGTTGCTTGGTGGATCTCAAATTTTCATTGATCTTCGATATTCTTTCCCTATAGTGAAGCTCTGCAGTGCCTGTCATGTGTACTCGTCTATCCCCTCACAGTTTATAGGTTGCGTGAGACTTTCACCTTGTAATTTCGTGAACACCTTTGTGCAAGGTTTTAACGTTTGATGTCGACGACTTACTCTCGCAGTGCTGGTGGTAGCGTGTGACGAGATGTACTAGAACACCATCAAGATGAAGACAATCTACCATCACTATCCCCAATGAGGGCTCAAAGAGCATCGAGGTGTTGTTATGTCTCATAGGTAGACGTGCGGATGCGACTGCATGATAAGAATGGAGATCGCATCCCATGTACGACTTAGGACTGAAGCAGCGAGTCTCATGAAGAAACCTAGGGATGTATCGTGGAGTGTGAAGCTGGATTGGTCACGGCCTTGTTGTCGAAGACGCTAATTGGTTTTTGGTTGTATAAATAGCGCATTTGGTGCCCCAGCAGTCCGGCAGTATTCCTTTAGTTCATCTGCCTTTAATCCTGTTCTATATAGTACCCGAGAATCACAGTCGGTGCTATTGCCCCATCATTCTGGCTATTACCTTTAGTTGTCCCTTGGACCAACAGCCGATGCGCATCTGTTAGGAATAGGTATGTCACAGCCCGGTGAACGAGACAAAAGATGTGGATGACTTCTCGAGGCTGAAGTGCACTCAATTGGGCCGCTATGAAGACGTACTGAAGTTGAGACGTTCGATGATTTTAGTGCAGAAGCACTGCGTAGAATTAGTTGGCCTGATCTCACCTCATCTCTAGAGCCTTGTAGGGTCCTACCTGAATCACACGTTTGTTTTCGATAAAGGTGTGTCAATTGTTTTCGAGCTTAGTACTAGTTTTTCTACATGGTTCACTGTGTCAGCAGGACGACTATCTCCTCAGGGGATTCCTGACGCACTCAGACAGACGAATAGGTATTCGAGTCATCCAACCGTTAAGGACCACAATATTGCGTGGGGATTACTTTAGCTTGTTCTAGTAACATCTTTTCACACGCTGTTGATGAAGAACTGGAATGTAGTTACTGGGAGGTGTGGAATCTCCTTCCATAGAGGTTTTTAAGTCATCTTGTAGCTCAAATCAGATGCCGGTCTCAGCCCTGAATTGAGTGGTATGGTACTACAACTACAGGATTAATCTAACGATTTACATGAATACTTTCTTCCTATTCACAGACGATTATATAAATCGAGTAGCTGCAGCACACTAGCACATTATTTGTTGGACCTCGTATGTCCAGTATCCAGGCTCTAAGCGTACATATTATTAGAGTATTTGCCACTTTTGCAGATACTATACACGCCTCATCTCTCTCTCCCACTTACTTTCCGTTGCGTTCCCCGCCATTCGGAATTCCTCCGGTTTCTGCGATGCCCAATCGACTTAGATAGTACGAGCATAAAACAGATTCAGATCGCTGCGAGTGCTCATTGTAGCCTTAAAATCTCCATCTTCTTCACTCCAGTCCTCCCGATTCAGAAAGCATCAGCCGGGAACACCATTTGCCCGCATTTCTATCCACGTTTGGATCCTCCTCCGGCCACCGCTCCTCTGCACACATAGCACGCGAGGAACCCAATTGCAGGCCTAACTCCTTCTGGCCTTTGTCACCTGTCAGCCACATATAGTCTGTCTACTGATGCCATGCTCGCATAGCTTATACCTCCTAGTCTTACGTGAATTTCACTCTGTCTGTGCGAAATTGTACAGCGCTTTCTCACCGCCTCATCGCTGTCTGTTTAGAATTGTGTGAGTTCAATATCTGGATTCCACAAGTATACTTTTCGCCAGTGCTACCTTTATATGACGAAACGTGCCTATCAATATTTTGTTGTATCTCATTTGACTCCCTCTTATGGGGCTCTGCCACCTATGTTCTCTTTAGCCCTATTTTGATCTGTCCTGCACCCTGGTAGGGCTGTGTAGGTGCGTCTACTTTCTCGTGTATACTGTCCTGCCTGTTTAATAGGTCGGTTGCTTCCAACCGAATCCCTCATTGTGCGATAGTCCACTGAAATTCCATGCCTGTCGATGCATTTGTTACTATATCCTCCGCCGTGTATGCCCTATCTGGCCCGCACCTTAGTTCCTCCTGCTATTTGTCACACACCTCGAGCAAACCATGGCGAGCACCTGCAGCTCTTCCAAGCCTCCTTGATCCTCGTGTGAACCTGTGCAGTCCAAGGCTGCCTCTTCCTGCCTCACAATCCGTTCTCCGATCGGTTACATTACCCGTCTGTCAAATCTGACTTGAGCACTGACTCGCCAGGTGTCCTTTCCCTTCTTTTTTTTAATATTTGTCTAATTGTTTACGCTGCCTAAACATTCAGTATAAACGCAGTAGTATGTGTCATGGCTCAGATTTTATATCATTTAGCCCGTGTTACCGCTATTACCCTGACCCGTCCACCAACTAGATGCTTCCTCGTCGATCTAAGTGCTTCCTTAGTACAGTATCTGTCTCCTCCCGATATAGGGTATGACTTGAAATAGCTCTTGGCTTTTCGTGGTACGTTGTGGCTCCTCTCCAGTGATTCTCTAATCGGGGCAGTAAATCTCTAGTCATCCCAGATGCTCCATCTATTCTCATTCTTGTGCCGCTTGCGCATGATCTTAACTTCAGTCAATGCACTTACCTGAGTTGAGACAAAAAGCCCATCACTTTATTTGCATTCTGTTTTTCACCTCGCGGGCTGTCTCAGCTTCACTGCTATCTGCTTCCCAGATCAAAGCAGTCCTTAGCATCGCCATGGGTAGTGACTCATTATCACCTCTAGTGTTTATTGAGAGACAGCATAATGTTCTATCAAACTCCATTCCATAGTGGTAAATTGCTAACTTCAGCAATTATGCAAAACATCATCTCAGGCTTCTGTATAACGAGCCCCGGACTACCGTACTGCCGTGATCATGTAGACCGTGGATATGACGATAATTAATCTACTGTGCCTCCTGTAGGACCTCGGCTGTATGAGCCTCTTATCTCCTATACCGACAAGTTTTCCACATGTTCGCTGGACATTTGGATTGGTCCTCGATAGAGCTGTACCCCCTTTGTGCTGAGGAGATCAACCCATCAAGTTTGTCGCGCGCTATTCGTGCCGGATTCTAGAGTGAGATGTCCGTCATTCTCTTACTCATCTCCTTCCCCTGCCCATTGTTAACAGACTAAGCCGTTTAGAATTGCGCTTTACTTTTTTTATCGATTCATCGTCATTTCCTATTGGCTTAGTGAGCAAGCGGTAGCCTGCTCGCCCTACACTGCGTCTATCCCTTCCTTCCCTGTTGCTGCTTCGGTGCCTTATAGGCCTAAATAGTATTGGCATTTACCATGCCAGGTTGTTTCTGAGTGGTTGCAGGGCGCCTGGCCAATGATGGTTCTGATTACTGCTGGGCATTATTCTCTTCTTTGAAGCCTTTGTTCGTAGGATTATCATCCTGATTGCCAATATCTATCAAGTCTGGGGACCTGTCCCTGCTTTCATTTCTCAAACTATGTGTAGTGTGTCTCTTCTGTCATCTGCTTCCTTGCAATATCACTTCGTTGTACATAATATATGGGGTGAAAAATAGCCACTGACTGAGATGAGGAGGGATATCGTCCCATTATGATGACGACGGATATCTCGACATGGTGGCCCCCTCGAATGCAGTGAGCTCTCATACCTTCCTAGCAGGATGTCCTGCATCTAAAGCGCCTTGTTTCTCTCTTTCTATGCTTTTATAGTAGGCCTGTAGCATCTCCAATTCTATGTGCATGTAGACTTGATCTCTGACTATCTAGACTATTGACATACACGAAAGAGATACCTGGGATACACTTCGACTTTTGATGCCAATGTGTCCCTACTCACCTACTTCCCATGTCCTTATAAGGTTCGCACCAGGGCCACCGCATCCCCTCTAGAGACGCTGCCAGTCTTGTTACGTATGTCTAACTGATATTTCATTAGTCAACTTTGCAAATTAAACGCAGATTCGCTAACTTTCATATGCCCTGTTAACCCCTCTTGTAATTGTCAACAAGTCTACGTTTTGTCGTGTAGGCACACATGCAGTACAAATACCGCCTTCTGTTTATCGTCTAGACAAATTCCAGGTGTTACTCTGGACGCAAGCTTAACAAGGCTCATGGTGCCCCAGTTTCGATAGCGTCTTTCCTAGTGTCTGTCGAAGCAGGAAGATCGATGCCAATTAATGTCTGCCGTTGCCTTTCTAGCGTCATGACATAGATAGAGGTTATATCAAGAATACCAGGCACATGTTCTCAACCTCCATCATGCAATTGATTCTTCAACCAGATTCCAATGAGCGATGGGGAGTACTGCAACCAGGAACACCGTAACTCTCATGTCTCTGGAGGATAGCTACGTCACGTGCAACGCTCACAAGAATCGATGCTAGCCTTCGGTACATGGGATCCACATGCCAAAACAATATATCGTGTTGAGATTGTGAGTCCACGTGCACTAGTGCATCTTTTATTCAACGTTTCCACAATACCGAGTTTCCTGTTCATTTCGAATGAGCCAAAGTAGTAAATGTTAACATCCTAATTGATGCACAGGATCCGTCTGTTGTATTTGCGTGATACTAACTCACTCGAGATCCCGTCTCTCATCGCTGTCTACTCGAGTGAGTGAGATGTTACTTCTGGGTATGAGCATTTGCTCGATACAATCGTTCATGCTTGACACCTTTAAATTATCCCCTGTGCACCATCATACTGCGTCTGTGTTTCACCAGGGACCATGAATGGCTAGCGAAATTATCTATGATAACACTTTGATGACTCGCATATATTGGGAGCTTTCGTCCTAGATCCCCTCTAAGGATGCAGACGCTTGCTTGCTGTGGTAGTCCTCGAGTGGGCTCGAGGATTTATCTAGTTCGTGTACATGCCTAACTCCCAATGTTTGTAATGATGACATACATGAATGTGATGCTCTGGTGTGGTAAATCCTCCACAGACAGCCCACCAAGTGATACATTTCTATTTCAGCAATGTATAATGGACTAAATGAAGTGATATGTTTAGGTTAAATCAGAAAATTTTCAGTTATTCAGTGTAAGGGACAATCCTGCCAGCAGTATAGATATACTGTCTTATAAAAGACTCATCATATAGCGGTTCAACTTCAATCTACTTACCCGCCTAAACATAGTAGGTTGTATGGAACATATGAAGTGTCCTAGTAGACTAATAACTACAAAGTTTTACTTTACTAGTCACGTTGAGTATGAACTTTATTGAAGCCACCGTAATATGATGGTTGTCATGCTTGGGCGTCAATCCAAAGGGAGTGCTCAATTCAGACCAGTGCATCTGTCGCGGATCACCCCGCCCTAGGTGGTATTTTTTCACTCTATGCCCTAAGCAAACCTAAGCCTAAGCCAGCACGAAAATGACTTCGGTCTCTTCACCTTAGGTCTTACCAGTCCAAAGCCCAGTTTCTTAAGATTCCATGACTTCTCAGATTCTATCCCCGTTGTCACTCCTGGGTGATGTGTTATAGATAACCACAACACCGAGTAAGAAAACGGGACTTCACTATTTAGACACAAGAAAAAAGGGTTACGTTAGGCAAGGAACCAGTCGTTCTCTCGATCACCTCAGGCCCAATCTCCCGACTCTGCAATTCAATATCTCTCAGTCTCTATCTTATCACTCCCGATCTCGTCTGGTAAATACTAATGTGACGTGTGGCTTCGTGGCGATTATGCTCCTTGTGGACTCACGTGAAGATATCATCTCTTCTCAATTTGTCCATGCTCTAGCAATTGTTGTGGTTAGTTGTATTGTTTCTTTTCCTCCTCTCACGGACGCTGTTTGGCATAAATATTTTTTTTGTTAGAGAGAGAGAGGATTGTCTAAGTGAAGATTCTCTTTGTGTGATTGGCATAGCCGATGCGGTAGGGATGATATCACGAGTCATTATTGTCATGGACTGAGTGTGTTTTGCTATTAGCCGCGCTTATCTAAACGCGCTAGGCTTGTTGTGAGTTCCTTCGTCTCACTCAACTTGTCCTGTTATATTCACTCTCAGTTGTTTATTCTCATTGCTCTACATAACAGCTCATCATCACGGTCAGTGATGCGCTAGTATCTTTTGACGATACTCACTGCTTTCTGGTATTGACTTGAGATCTGTTTAATGTTCAGCAGTAGCACTTTTTATTTTTATTATCGTTTATTTAATATGCGTTATCGTTCATGTTACTTGTTTGAAACTCTATATATGATGCTCAAAAGTTTGGTCCTTTGAGTGCTGCTTGCAGTTTTCCTTACCCCTTTTTAATTTTTTTAACTATCCTAAATTTGTGTCTTTTCCCGTTTCTTAATTGCAAATCTACTTCTGTTGGGATGCTCTCGAATGTTTTCCCCTCCAGGTAATGGGTAGGGATGATCTCCATTTTCGTGAATTCTCTCAACCATCTAACCAATATGGTTTTAGCTATTTCCTTATGGACCAAATCCTAGTGCGCTCACTGAGGAGCTACGGGCGACTATTGTCTCCTATCTCTTCTGAGGCGAATCTAGAAGTGACTCCCACGCCTCATTTAAGCTGTTCGATACCTTATCCCTGAATACCCCTCCAGAACGACAAAGGAGTTCCAAAACGCAAATAGAGGTAGATCAAAACACCCTAGTTGACATTATTGGTTTTTTTCAGAACAAGCCATACGAGTGCAGAGGGCCATAGCCAAGCCTAAATGGTGTAACAGGCTGAGTGCTAATTTGTTTGAAAAAAGAGCCTAACCAAAGTAAAAAACACAGCCGGAGGGTTAAACCAGTAGAATCCGCGGGGGGAGAATGTAACAGAACATGATTTAGCTATTTTAATCAATTCCGTGACTACGCTCGATCAGGTATGCTTTCTTACTTTCTTCCCAAATTCTGTTCACCAACACACCACGCTGCTACAAGTTTCCAAAGAGTTGTAGCATAGTTTAGTCCTGTTAATCAGCAAAAATACAAATAAGCAGTCTTACTGTTTGCATGCTTAGTGTGAGTGATTATCATAGTTTCTACTCTATGCTCTGATATTACCGTTGTACAGCAATTCTCTGGTCAGGTGTTGAAATCCAGTAAAGTTCATTCGGCCGTTGGTAGTACGCTAAAGCATTCATAATTGGACATTGTGAGTACTCTTGTGTTCCTCTAGCGGCATGAATAGTATTTCGATTGGGCGATGGCATTCTTGCTTGACGTAGTATACAATATCTGTGACTGTTATCTGACATGCGTTCCGCGGGTGCTACCTCAACGTAACTCATGGAATTGCTGGGTTATGTGGTCTCAAGCATGATGGCGCTAATCTCTCGAGTGTCCTGTTGGTGGAATGATCTGGTAATTGTCCTCAGTCAATCCTCCCTCTGTGCACGCCCGAAATTCGCATTCCTTTTTCTGTCTGCTCTGAGAATTGCAATAGCACAGTCGAGGGCAAACACTATAGGAGCGGTTTCGCCTTCAGTAATCAACTAGTCATTAGTAGTGTACTCTGAGGATGCCGCACAGAGCCACTATCTAGTTCTACAAATAATCGATACTAGACTCTTACCAGTTTCAGAATTTCCCTTTGCTTCGCAAGTTACCATGAGTCTGGCCCTCTAGTAACCTTCCTCTAGAGTCATTGTATCATCTGCTGTCTTTGCTCATAGGTGTATGTTAATGTTATATATTATCTATTATATGTACTAGACTCTATAGCTTTGGTCCTATTCGTGGGTGTTTCTGGTTGGTTGCGTATGTGGCTGAGGGACATTCACAAAAGTGAATGATCCCAGTCATTCTTTCTTTATGTTTGTAAAGATCAGTGTCGTGCTAAGAAGCATAGCGATTTGCATTGACCGACATAAAAGCAGCGGGCAGCTGCCTTTAGATGAGCCTGACTCCTAGCGAATGTAAGATGATGGTACCTGCATTCTGGGGCTGCCCTTGCAGCAACCCTCTCTTGCTTCCCTCCTCAGCTACCATGCAGTTTCCCCCATTTGCAATGAGAGATTTATAGAATGCATGAAGAGCGACACGCTTATTGAGATGAAACAGGGGGAGTAGCTCAGCTGCTATGTTTCCAGCAGCTGAATGCTCGACACAACTTAAAGAGGGCATGACCAGGAATCCATTCCATTTTTCCAGGTGCCCTGACAATCAGAACACTCTGGATGTTAATGCCCCTTTCGGCTTTTGCACATCTGCTATCAGGAGGGAACGGCTGCTGCTGTTACTGTAGCCAGCAGCATGTGTTACCAGCGATCCATGCTGATACCCCGGGGACATGAAAAAGGGGAAACCTTTTTTTTTCTTTATGGGCAGGGAGGAGGAGGGCGGAGAGCATTGACGACATATCCCTAGCCCACCCCACAATGTTCTTTTGCCCCCAGAATTGCGATAGCAAGAATGCCTACTTTTGGAGATCTGTGACAAGATGGTGGATAGGCTCGAGTCCTCCATCCGGGTCCCATACTCCACTGACGTCCATTTGAGTTCTTGCTTTCCGATTCGCTTGTCAGCGGCGGCACGTTTGCGAGCTTCCCCTAGCTGGTGGCCTCGTGTCTTTTCATATCCTGCGATTTCTTCAAATGCTTTAGCTTTCATCTTTATGGCGATGAGGGTTCTGGCTAGAACAGATTCAGTCTCCTGTAGCCCAAATAACGAGATCAGCTTCAGTATCTCCAGATTGCGTGTCCAATTGGAGTCTTTTTTGTTCTGGACTTGCCTCCCGTGTGGTCACCTGTCTGCTCGAGCTCACGCGGCAACAGGAATGAAATCAAGTTGTGGGGCTTCTTGTCTACTGGTCAGTGCATACTGGTTCAGATTGCTTCCGACGTCCCTTAATAGATGTGTGGGATTCACACCTGTGGAGCTACCTCCCGAGTTTCAATTGCTGCGCACCCTACCTCTAACCCCAATTGGGCCATCCGCTATTTCGAGTCACTTCCACCATCGGGTGATATTAAGATCTGAAAAACCTTTATATCGATAAAGACTTGTTGTGTGGACGGTTGCAGGGTTCAGCGTTTTACACTGCTCAATTTGATATAAAGCCTCAGGCTGGGTCGTACCTCGGATTAGACTGACATTTAGCAGCGTTAACACCAATTAGAGCACTATAAGAAGGGCTGGACCTTTGGGAGTTTCTCTTTTGTCCGTGTGTCCCCGCGCTCATAGGCCAACAGAGCAGGGTGCTCCAGGCCCCGCATGCCAAAGTGCATGCTTGTCAGCATGCTGCGGGGTGCTCTGCCCGTTGCTGAGAGGGTGAGGTGGCTTGGTGGCCTCCCAAGCGATGCCTGCGAGGATCTGTGATCCTGAGTTTCAGTGACTATCTGGCGCTTCCTGCTGGAGATCACAGCCTGCAGACCAGCCAGCAGAGGACCCCCACTACGTCGCACCGTGCTTGGGCAGCAAAATGGCCTAGAGCCACCCCTGCCAGGACACCATAGCATGCAGCAAATGTACAAAAAAATTGATAAATCATAGCCAATTCACTGCAGCAGTATAAAAATTGTAACTATATCACCATTTTACTTAGACAGTATCTAGGCTGTAACCCTCTTGGTACTGCAAAGGCAATGAATTCTTGCATGATGCTCGCACTGCAGTACGCGTCTGTCAGCAGCATCCAGTACAAATTTATAGTCGACGTGACAAAAGCTTAAACAGGCTGCCATGTTGCCGTCATATGCATCTTGACAGGGTAATCCAGGAGACACGTGATCTTTTTGCTGTTGTTTCACGAGAGGAAGGATTGAGTATGACATTTACCCAGTCACTCGCAGCCTGTTTTGCTCTGCATGCTATTTGATTCACCAGATTCAATGGGCGGGAGACTGCGGAACTATGGGATAGCTACAGAATAGCTACCCACAGTGCAACGCTCCGGAAATCGACGCTAGCCTCGGACCATGGACGCACACCACCGAATTAATGTGCTTAGTGTGGCTGCATGCACTCGACTTTATACAATCTGTTTTACAAAACCGGCTTATGTAAAATCGGAATTATCCCGTAGTGTAGACGTACCCTAAGAAACAGACAAGGGAAAATATCAGTATTTTCCAAACAGCAAACTTGGCATCAAGGAAAGTAATTTTCTAGATTCTAGAGACCAGATTTTGCCAGCATTGCTCACACTGAGTAGTACCTTAGTCCATGATTAGTCCCATGGGACAGACAAAATAAGGCAATAATCTACATGACTAAGGGTGGTAGAATCTAGTCCTAGAAGGATTTGTTAAACAAGACAAAAATGACTCAGAGAAGGACATGAAAGTAAAAGTATATGGAACTGAGCTAACATATTTAGTCAGTGGACAGTGAGAGAGTGATAACATAATATATTGAATAAGATCAATAATTTGTGTACTGCCTTATCTACTACAAAATTATGAAATATATCATGCCAATTTGGGAAGCAAATTATTTTCTGTATTACATCCAAATGATCGCAAATCATTCTAAATGTAATTGCTTAATTAAATATTTATTTTAACATTCCTATTGTGCACAATGAGTGACTCCTCTGAAATAATAATCTATTTCAACATAACTTAGGTTATGACCTTTATGATTCAGTAAAAACCTTTAACATTTGTGATTTAGGAACACCACTGAACATAAATAGAATTGTTTTGTAACAATACGTCTTATCTCTTGTCATGATGCCAGTTTGTCTTCCTTTACTGAGGGCTGAAATTGACTGTGTGTGTATATATATTACACACACACATGCACCAGCAAAAGTACAATAGAGTACCACTGATAAAGATTTGATTCTTGAATAGCCATAGAAAATTGCTGTGTCTTTTACTTTTTTAAAAAAGTGATAATCAATGTAAGCTCAAAATAAATTGAAATGCCAGATATAAATCTCTGCCATAGCCTAAAACTGATAATCAATTTAGAAAAATTAAATTATTAAGTAAAACCCACTAGAATTAAGAAACAAATACTTCATAATAGAATTCATCTGTGGAAAAAGGGAATTGGGTAGCATTTCATATAAATTCTAACTATATGCGTGTACAACAATACTTAGCATAATCCTGCTTGGGATCGTTAGGCCCTACCAGAATGCAAATAAATAATGTATGTACTATAAATTCTCTAAAATGAGCAAGAATACTTAGCACTTTCCATCTTCAAGACCGTGTACAAATAACCTAATCCTCACAACACGCCTGTGTGGTAGGTACATAAGTAGTATTATCCCCATTTTACAGATGGGGAAATTCATTCCATTACTGGTTGCCTCTCCAACGGAAGTTAGCACTATCAGTCTTCACTGAACTGAGGGCATTGTGCCCCTTGCAGAATCAGACCATAAGTGACTTGACTGTAGCCCTACAGCATGATGCGCCAGATCTAGGAGTAGAACTCAGGGAGTTTCCAGCTGCCAGAATTGCCCCAAAGGATTGAGCCATGCAGCCTCATGAAACAAACAAAAGTTTTCTTCTTTTCATAAGGCTGCTGACACCTTTGGTATCTGAGAAAAAGGGACCGTATCTGACCATTAGCTAGATCCCCTCGTGTAGTAACATTATAGCAAAATTCTCACAAGATGCACTGTGTTCCAATGTAATAATTGCACACTTTCATTTTCATGGTCTGATATTCAAAATCCAGTGACAGTCTCTTTTCCATGGAGTGAAAAAACATCAAATATTTATAGAATCATAATCATGATCAAGTTTTGTTAATATAAAATATGGATTAAGGGACACAGCCATCTTGTTTATGTCCAGAATTAGACCTCTTTTAAATTGGGATAATCTGGTAGAGTGCACAAAAAAAAAGTTTTTCATTTTTTTTTTTAGTTCAGCAATTCATTGCCCAGAAATTTTCTAAAAATATATATAGCTGTCATTTTGATGGGAATCTAAAAAAATAAATGGGCCTAATTCTATGCTTTCTCACACCAGTGTAAATCAGGAGTAACTCCACTGAAGTCAATGGCATGGGTGCTGGAACTAGAGGTGCAGCTGCATGCCCTAGCTCTGAAAATGGCTTCCATCATCTACAGGGTTTACAGTTTGATCAATGGATCTCAGCATCCCTGCTATACGAATTGTTCCAGCACCTCTGGTCAATGGGGATACAATGATGCAAAACTGGAGCAGGTAAAAATCAGAATCAGGCCCTATGCCTGTTTCAACACCTGCAGCTGCTCTACCTCCGCTAATAACTAAAAAATCCCATTGCCTTCATATAAAGGAAAGACACTGAATGACAAGTTTGTTTAGTGTACCCTTAGAGCTATGCACATACCTGATTTTATCACTGATGACTT